>NW_026991401.1:5000-7500 GCF_036370855.1 Dromaius novaehollandiae | reverse complement strand
GCGCGCTCGCTCGCTCACGCCACTCGCGCAGCCCTCCGCCGCTCTGCGGCCGCCTCCTCCTCCCGGCCGCTGACCTCCGCTCTCCGCCCCGGCGTGGGGACGGCGCGGCGCGCCCTCCCTCGCCCCCCGCCCCGCCGCCGCCCCACGGCGCCCGCGCTGCGCGGCCCCCCCCCCGGCCGCGGCCCCCCGCGCGCCGCCGCCGCCGCCGGGCCTCAACGCAACGCCGCGCGGCTGACGCCAGCCGGCGGGTGGAAGTGGCTCGACGACGCGCTGCGGACGCGGGGAAGCGCGGGGTTGGGGGGGGCCCGGCGGGCGCCGAAACGGCGGCGGTCAGGGCCAGGGCGAGGCAAAGGGCGGCCGGCCGTCCCCTCTGCCGGAGGGGAACGGGGGACCGGCGCACCACCGGGAGAGTGGTGGAGGAGAGGCCCGTGCGGCGGCACTGGCGGTGGTGGCGGGCGGGCGGCGCCGGGCGCCGGGCCACCGCGACCGACCCGATCTGGGGGCCCGGCGGGACGAAGTCCGCGACGCGGGCGCTCCGGGAGCGGGGGTTTCCCGAGTCTGCACTTAGGGGGACGAAGGCCCGGCCGCGCGGGGAGGGGAAGGAGAGCACCCCCCCTCTCCCCGGGGCAACGGGCCTGCGAGGCGCCCCAGCCGCGCCACACCGCGCGCGCCACGCGGCGCGGCGGCAGCCGCCGGGCTCGGAGGGGAGGGCGGGCACGGCCGGGCGCACCCGAACCGCGCCCCCCCCCACACCCACCGAGGGGCGGCACGCCGCTGCGCCCACGCCACGGCGCGGGTGACGATTGACCGTCAAGCGACGCTCAGACAGGCGTAGCCCCGGGAGGAACCCGGGGCCGCAAGTGCGTTCGAAGTGTCGATGATCAATGTGTCCTGCAATTCACATTAATTCTCGCAGCTAGCTGCGTTCTTCATCGACGCACGAGCCGAGTGATCCACCGCTAAGAGTTGTCTCGGTTTCGGTCCCCGCCGCGCGCGCGGGGGGACCGGGCAGCTTTCGCAGCCCCTGGGGGGCCCCCCCTCCTCCGCCCCCTCCTCCTCCGCCCCACCGCCCTTCCTCACGCCGACGCCGGCTGCTGAGCAAGGGACGGCAGAGACGGAAGGAGAGAGAGAGCGAGAGAAAGAGAGGGGCTTGCCTCACTGACCGTACAAGCACAGAGAAAGGGGGGGGGGGGGAAACGAAGGGCAAACCCGAACGAGAAGGGCGGGGAGCCCTCGCTCCCGACCTGGGGACAAACCCTGTCTCGCTTCGAGTCCGGCCCAGGCGCCCGGCTCGGTCTGGCCCGGCAGGGAGCGGCGGGCCGGCCACACCGCCTGCCTCGGGATGTTGGGGGGGGTCCGTCCCCGCAGACCACCCCCCCCCCGCCCCAGGCGTCAGAGCCCGGCCGCCACCGGGAGCGGCGTCGCCCCGCCGCCCGCGCGCCTGCGGCCCGCCGGCCCCGCGCTTCCCAGCTCCTCGCTCGCCTCGCCGGCCCTCCGGCTCGACCGCCGCCGCCGCCGCCGCCGCGGCGCCCACACCCCCGCGCGCCCGCACACACCGCCTCGCGGGTGACGCCACGCGCTCGCCCGTCCCCTCCGCGGACAGACGCCCGGCGGCGGGCAGGCGGGCAAGGCGGCACGGACGGGGACGGCGCCCGCTCTCCCCGTCTCCACGCGGAGAGCGGGGCGGGCCGCCCCCGCCGCCGCCCCACCACCGCCCCCCCGCTGCCTGGCGGAGCCGGGCGGGGCAGAGCGAGGCGGGCGCCCCGGACGGCAGAGTGCCGGGGCGGGCGCGTAGGGTAGGGCGCCGCCGACGGCGGCCACGGCGGAAGACCCAGAAGCACCGGCCAGGGAGAAGGAGGAGACGCGCGGAGGCTCGGCGCCCGCACCACCCGCGGTGGGGGCTCGCCCTCCCGGCGGCGAGCACGCGCTCGCGCCCGGCTCGCAACGCTCGAGGCAGGCCGGCAACTAGGCCGACCGCGCGGCGTCTCTCCGCCGAGACCAGACCGCGGAGAGAGGGGGCAGGGTAACCCCTCTCCGTCCCGGCTGCCCGCGGGGCGAGCGCGGGGCGCGCCGGCTGGCATGGGGGGGCGCGGCGCCCGCGCGCGCCGACCCCCCGGCCCTCCGGCAGCACGCCCGGCCGCCTCCGCGAGTCGCATCGGGCCGCCCGAGTCTTTAAACCTCCGCCCGGCTCTCCAACCGAGAACCCTCGGGCCCGGAGCCCGGGGCCCATGGCCATCCCTGCCCGGGGCGGCTGCCGGCGGCCGCGGTGGCCGGAGGCCCTCTCCCCTCTCTCGCTCGCTCCCTCCCTCCCCGCCCCCCCCACCCCCACCGCGGGGGAGGAAGGACCGGGGTGGGGGGAAGCCGAGGCGGGGGGGGGGAAGGCACGGCCGGTGCGGCGCGCACGGTGCGGCACCCGGGAGGAGCACGCTGGCACACGGGACCACACGGGTGGGTCACCGAGGGGGGGGCAGGAGAAGCGCGGGCGCTAGGTACCTGGCCC
>NW_026991400.1:0-150855 GCF_036370855.1 Dromaius novaehollandiae | reverse complement strand
CCCGCTCTGCGGGCGCCAGCACAACCAGGGCCGAGAAACCAGGGGCCGTGACTGCGCTTCCCAACACGAAGCCAAGCTCAGCAGCAGGAATCACAGGCTCTGGCAAAGCAAACGATCCCGCTCGAACACGGGCCTTTCCAAGAGCCTCTCCAGAGCCCAGCAGCAGCACCAGGACACCTCAGCCTTCTGCCAACAGCACTCCTGTCCTTTCACAGCCTCCTCGCAAAGCCGGACCCTCTCCTGGCAAAAACTGCCCCTCCGTCCCCAGCCCGGCAAGAGCACAGGCCTCTGCCCACGGGCACCTCGCGGGCTCGCGGAGCTCCAGGCCTTACCTGCCTTCCGGAAACGCACAGGCTGCCGAGACAGCGATGGCAGAAGCGGAGCAAGGCAGAAACGGGCCGGTTCCGCGCCGTCGCCCCCAGCTCTGACGAATCCCCTGCGCGCTCAGCAAGGCTTTGGCCCAGCTCAAGCCGGCCGCACCCAACGCCCCACACACCCCGCCTGCCCGCCCCCAACGGAAGTGACGCCTCCTGCCCCTCCCTGCTGCGCGCTCCCCATTGGCTGCGGCGGCGCGTGGCCTGCCGGGGCTGCACAGGCGGGAGGGGAGGGCAGGGGCGGGGCGAGCAGGGCAGGGGCGGGGCGAGGCAGTGGGCGTGCGCGTGCGCAGTGCGGGGCCCCGCGGCAGAGCGCCCCGGGCAGGGCGGGCGAGGGGCGGGGCTGCGCGCATGCGCGGAGGCCGCAGGCGCTGGGGAGGCAGCAGCAGCTGCGCGTGCGCGGCCTGGGGCCTGGGCGAGGCGTGGGGGGGGCTGCTGAGGTGCTGCCGCGGGGGCAGCAGCTGCCCCGGAGAGACCTTCCCGTGTCTCTGCCGGAGAGGATCCCCGAGGGCCTGGGGAGGGAGAGCTGCGCGGCCTGGATGCTTTTTGTGAGACTTCCAAAGCCAAGTGGAAGTGGGCAGTCAAAGCAGGGAGTCCCCTGCATCGCTGATGGGGAGCTCCAGAAGGCAGCTGCTGGAAGCTGCCTGGGACTGCACACGCCGGGTGAGCTGGTGTGAGCACCAGAGGGGTTTGGTCTCTGTGCCCTGCTGCCGAGCTGTGCGCCTGCCTGCGCAGCAGCAGGTGGTCCTGCAGGAGAGGGAGGTAGATGCGACTGCAGGCGTTGAAATCCACAAAGCAAGGGGGAGAGAGACAGAGGCACAAGAGGAGGCTCTAATTCCTCGTCAGGAGAAAAACGCAACCGATGGCAGAGTCTCCCCAAACCCTGGCACGCGCTTGGCCCTCCCAAGGAGACGTACCTCCCCGGGCCACGGTGCCCTCAGAGGAGGACCAGCTCCATCATGGAGCACCTCCTTGCAAGAGTGCGACTCCAGCCATTTGCCTGACAATGTCCCCTGCCACGTAGCTCCTGCCTTTTGTTTCTCCAAACATGGCTCATGACAGTTCTCCTCACGGGGGCCCTCTCGTGTCTCCCATGTCTCCTCCCATGTGCCTCCTCCTGTGTCTCCTGCCTGCAGCGTCTCCTGCCCGTTCTTCAGCACGTTGGAACAGAGGCACCATGGGCTCCTCTGACTGCCTGAAGTCCTGCTGCGCAATGGGCTCTTGTCATCTGTGGCAGAGTTGGCTGGAAGGGGCTGAGCCTGGCCCAGGGCAGCTCGTGGTCTCCTCGCACACAGGGCCCCTGCAGAGCCCTGCTCCCAAACCGAGCCATCTGTGCCCAGCACGGCCCTCACTCACACACACACACACACACACACACGCACACGCACACGCGCACACACCCGCACTGTGGCTCCCTCCAAGAACTGCCCTTAGACACTCAGTCGGTCCTGTAGTTGGCCCTGGATCCCTGGTTTCCCAGTTGCCTCACGCACAAACCACACACACACACACACACACACACACACACATTCAGCAAGGCCCTGCCCATGGGGGCCCCCTCCAGCCCCCAGGATCCCCCCGCGGGGCAGAGCCCGGCAGGGCCCCCACAGGAGGGGACGAAACCAGGCGTGCCGTCACCACGGCCCACCTATGCCATCATCAGTGACCTCAGCAACGCTGTTCCAGAGCCGTTGGGAGACCGTTGGTGGGAGAAGGGCCAGGAGGGTGCTCTCCGTTCCTGCCCGCCATGAGCCAGCCGGAGCGGCTGTGGATGAGGAGGAAGGCGGCGCTGCGCATCAGGAGGAAGGTGGGCCCGACCGTTTGGGACCGCCGCGCCGCCCTCCTGCCGAGTGCCGCAGCCGCCCCGGAGCCCGTGGAGGTGGAGCGCGCGGAGGAGGAGGAGCCCATGCAGGTGGAGCCTGTGGAGGGGCAGCCCACCCCGCAGCCCCTGGACCTGCCCCAGGGGCCAAAGAGGAGGAGGAGGCGCTAGCCCGGCAGAAGGCCCCCGCTGCCCACAAGCCAGGGCACGGCCCCCCAGCAAGACCAGGCTGGGGCTGGCACTCAGCCCGGGGCAGCCGAGCCCAAGGCGCCGGGCTTGGAGGCTGAGGAGCGCCGGGCTGCGCGGCACCTCCTGGCCCGCCCCTGACTGCCGGGCACCAACATCTGCCCGGCAGAGGCAGGGCCCACCACGGGGCCACCTCCCTGCCAGGACTCCCCTCCACCTCCGCTGCAGGACGGAGACAGCACCACCCTGCCACGGCTCTCTTCAGCCCAGTAGATAGTTAGGAATATTATTATTTCAGGATTAGGAAGATAAGTAGTATGAAGATCGTTAGTGTAGGTATAGTTCTTGTAGTCTTAGTGGGTTCTTAGGCAGTTACTTAGAGAATTCTTTGAGCAGTTGGGGGGGGGTCTTAGTTCATAGGTATTTGGCTAAGTGTAGGATAGAGTTCTTGTTTTTAGTTCCCCTTGGGTCAATTATTTCTTAGAGGCATCCTAAGTAGCATTAGTCATAGTTATTGGTTAGAGCTATTTGGTACCAGTAGGAGCATTAGTCCTAGTTGTTAGTTATAGTTCTTCTTAGTCAGACTTAGGGCATAGTTCTTCTTCCTGTAGGACAGTTCATGTTAGAGTGTAGTATGAGGCTGGGCAGCTCAGAGCTGGTGACAGTAATCTGAGTGTGCAGTTAGCTCGACTCAGTTACCGTATTGTTAGGGCAGCTGGAGGAGGCAAGAGTGCTTCTGTGTGCAGCTGCTTGTAGGACTGGGCCCCCCAAACCACCCTCTTGCCCTCTGCGGAAAAGCAGCTGGACTCTGGCATCTCCTGCACAGGGACGTGAGGTTAGAGAGTTTCACCAAAGAGGCCTCTAACGCCAGGATTTAGGAACAGGGGAAGGTCCCTTGCAAAGTGCCTGCGGCCACGAGGCTGTGGTTCATTTCTGCCTTCCTACAAAACCTGCTGAGGAGCCTTGGGGAAGCGCAAACAACAGGAACTTGACTCCCTGTCTCTCCTGAAACCTTGCATCTCCATCTTCGGCAGTCAACAGCACAGACAGAAAGGACTCTTCCCCCTTCGCTGCTCCAGCACCTCCTCACAGGGCTTCCATTTTGCCTATCTGCACAGCACTTGCTGAGGATGTCTGCACCGCACACTCGGGCTTTCCTCTTCTCTTCAAGACTGGTGGCAACACGGTGGGAGCTGATGAGGCGGCAGCTGTCCCAGCCCAGCAGGCAAGACTGGGCGTCCTGGCGAGCAGAGCCCCGATCCCAGCGGGCTGCCCTGGTGCGTCCCAGCAGTCGGCAATCGCCGGGGGTGTCCACGGCCTGAGGCACCCCACTGCAGGGCTGCGTGGGACCGGAGTGCTGAGAAAGGAGACGGCCCTGCAGAAACTCTCCCCTCTGGTAGGGCAGTGGGAAAAGGAGTGACAAAGAAGTCAAGCAAGGGAATTGTAAGGCATAAATGACTCCCAGCTGCATAAGAAGATGATTCAGCTGGTGATTGCTTTAAGCTGCTACCTTCAAGGGGAACAAGGGGGAGAGCTATGAAAGAGTAATACCATCCCACCTGGTGTGGACCCTGCGCTGGACAGCTGGACTGACCCCAAGACCCCACGCGGTGAGAAGGGGATGCCTGCACTGCGATTTCTCCGTGACTGATGGGGCATCAAGGGATCGGGATCCCGAAGACAGCCACTTGGTTGCAAACCTGAAGCGTGTGCAGAATAATATGTTAGTGTTTGGCTCTAGCTCTGGCTTTAGCTCTAGACCAGCCTGTTAGACGGAGATGAACGACTAACCCAGTATGTTCTAAGTATGCAAAAAAGGTTTGAAAATCTTTTTTAAAAAAATACATGCTCGATGATATCAATCCACACCACCTGAAATACAAGTGCCTGATATACAGCCTGGGGATGAAGTTTTAGTTAAAGTATTTTCACAAAAATCCAAGTTAAAACCTAAAAAGGGGACGCCCTTAGCCAAAACTTTGGAAAACTGGAATAAGATTGATGGTACCAAAAATTAGAAAAGAACCCAACAAAACAGTTGGTCCAACTGTGTCAGGAGGATTGCCCATTCCTGACAAAGGAGGGAAACCCAGCGGAACGGTGGCCACCGCAAGGGACTTGTGATCAGCAGGAACTAACTGTCTTGTGAAATCGTCTGGAAGGCAGGTTTCCAAGTCAAATGGATTACCGGTATGTTTGGGAGAACTGGGCATGGGCGCAGGAGCACTTGAGCCAGGAGGGAGGGAGGAAAGAAACCTGCCGAAGGTAACACTCGTGTTAGCAGATACTAGGACCCCGGACTGTGCTCCAAAAGTTTCTGCTCCACCTTATATGCCTGATGATCTCTCTGTCATTACTTCCCCTCCTCCTCCTCCTTCTCCCTCTACTCCACCGGCTGCCGGACTCTGTGCTATGATCTCCAACGTGCTGACTAACCCTGCCGCTTTACAGCCAGGGGAAAGGGAGGGGCCAGTCCCCCTCCTCCTGTGCTGCAGGTATTTACTAATCGACCCCGGGACCCTGGCGATCTCGCCTGATGGGGGGGGGGGTAAAATGCAGAGATTAAGAAAAGATGCAGAACCATGTGTCCAGTTCTTTTCTAATATATGCACCGGGCACAACCCGCTCTGGAGTGATACCCAAATTCTTCTGAGGGAATTCTTTCAACCAAATGAAGGGGATAAGATAATTAAAGATGCGGAAGTAGCACAGCAAGCCAGGGGAAATAGAAACCTCTGGCTAGCAAATGATCCAAACTGGGATTGTAATAATGCAGGAGATAGAGCTGTGTGTCAAACAGGACTTTGAAATGTAGCAGAAGCAATTAGAGCATGCAGAGTTAGGAGTAAGTTGGACTAAAGTACGAGAATGCAGACAGTGATTAGATGAACACCCCCACGACTTTTGGGGACTTCTGCGGTAAGCCCTGCTAAAATATGGAGGGATGACCCCACAAAACTTCAATGATGCTCTCGCAATTAGTGTTTTTATAGATCAAGCAGCCCCTGATACACAAAAGTCTTTTAAAGAGCATATGCCAGGCTGGCAAGGGGAGGGGGCACGGCAGAACCAGGGGAGATAGATGGAATCAAAGTGAACGTGCTGTACAATCAAGAGTTAATGATGTTTGTCATTATTGCGGGGAACAAGGGCACTGGCAGCAGGAATGCCCAGCGAGGCCCTGTGTACTTGGGAATAGAGGGGCCAGCATGAGAAAAACAAACACTAAGAATGAGACCAGGCAATTCCCAGTCAGTCCACAATGACAGGAGAGAGGAGGCTCAGAAAATACTGTGGAAATTGGGGTAAATATATGGGATACAGATTTTTGAATTTTGAGGGGCAGGTAATGGCAAATAGAGAAGGTTTAGAAGTTCCCTTTCTAGTGGATACTGGAGCCACCCTTTCCCTTTCAAATTTGGAGCCTAAAGGATGCAAGTCATCAGATAAAATAGTGACGCAAGGAGTAATGGGAAAAGGCGAACGAATGTTATCTAAGCCCTTATTGCTCACTTTTGGAGGTAAAAGAGTGTGGGGATGTTTTATAATTTCCACAGACTCGCCCTCTTGCCTCTTAGGGAGAGATCTCCTGCAAGCCTCGGATACTCACATCTGTTTACAGCCGGCAGGGATAAAATTCATAATTATGGGCTCATGTGTTCTGGCTAAGACACCAGAAGCAGAGTCGACTAATCTGCAAATTCCAACGAGTTTAGAATCAGTTCCTAAAAAGTTATGGAGCTCTTCAGGAATGGATGCTGGACTACTGAAATCAGCTAGTCCAGTCTCGATAAAAACAAAGGGGGGATTGCCTCCCACAGTTAAGCAATACCCTATCCCAAAGGAAGCAGAGAAGAGCATCCAAAAACAGCCTTTTTTAGTATGCCCATAGCTGAGGACAGCCAAGATCTCTTTGCTTTCACTGGGAAGGGACGACAATTAACTTGGATGAGGCTGCCGCAGGGATTTACTGGGTCTCCAACTATCTTTTTCGCATATACTCAAAAATGATCTCTCAGATAGCAAACTTCCAGGACATTCAGTGTTAATACAATATGTGGATGATTTGCTATTAGCAAGTAAAGATTATGAGACATGTTTAAAAGACACTATTTCTCTATGTAATGCTCTTGCAGAAAAAGGGCATCGAGCATCTCTGTCTAAACTTCAGCTGTCTCAAGAAGAGGTAAAATAGTTGGGTTTTATTTTAAAGGAAGGACACAGGTTAATTGATCCAGAATGAGTAAAGACAATTCTTAATATGCCTCGTCCTGTAACAAAAAAGCAACTTAGGGGATTTTTAGGAGCTGCAGGATTTTGCTGACCATGGATTCCTGGGTTAGGAGAATTTACTAAGCCTTTAGTGCAGGTAAGAAAAGAAAAAAAAAAAAAGAGGAGATAGAGCCTTTGGCCTGGGGTCCAGAAAGGGAGAAAGCTTTTACATCTGTAAAAAAGGTGTTGGTTTCAGCCCCTGCTCTAAGGTTACCAGATTATAGCAAACCATTTGAATTATTTGTCCATGAATGACAGGGAGTAGCAAGTGGGGTACTCACCCAAAAACTAGGTCCTCACCGTAGACCAGTGGCCTATTTACTCCACACAGCTAGACGTGGTAGCTAAAGGCACTCCAGGATGCATCAGAGCAATAGCAGCTACTGCAGCTCTTATTGAAAAAAACAGGACCTGTAGTTTTGGGTCACTCATTGACTGTGTATGTGCCACATGAAGTAGAACTGTTAATGAAATAATACGCAACTCAAGCACTATCCCCACAGAGAGCTCACCGCTATGAACTGCTAATATTGCATGCAGATAATGTGACTTTAAAGAGATGCAATATCTTAAATCCAGCAACGCTACTGCCTCTACCTGAGGATGGAGAGCCGCATCATTCCTGTGAACAGGTGGTCGTCAGCTCAAGCAAGCCCCGGCAGGACCTTAAAGACGAACCTTTGGGAAACCCGGACTTAGTTCTGTCTACAGACGGATCATCCTATTATTTGGACGGAAGGCGCCACTCAGGTTATCCTGACACCAACATCTTTGAGGTACTTGAGACTAATCCTTTGTCTCCATCTGTAAGTGCTCAAGGAGCAGAATTAATAGCATTGACCCAAGCAGCAAAAATCGGAAAGAACCTGCGGGTAAATATCCATACCGATTCTAAATATGCATTTGGAGTATTTGATGTAACAGGGATGTTATGGAAAGAACAAGGATTTTTTACGTCATCAGGAAAGAAAATAGCTGATGGAGAAAAAATACGTAATCTGCTGGAAGCAGTCCAACTGCCCCAAATTGCTGCAATACACTGCCCAGCCCATACTAAGGACACTACAGAAATTAGTAGAGGAAATGCGTTAGCTGACGCCGCTGCGAAGGCTGCAGCCCCACAACCTCTCAGAGAAGTATGGTGGCAGTTCCAAGGATGAACCAAAGTGAGTGGCCAAATTTAAGAGACCCCAAAACCATGTATGAAAAGGACTGCTCAGTGGAAGAGAACAAAACAATGGGAGTAGTGGGAAGCAAAACAAGATGATGATGCAATATGGACAATTGGAAGAAAACCAATTCTACCCCCAAAATATTTAATTACTATAGCTAGGTGGTTTCACGATACAGCTCATGGGGGAGCCGAGGCAATAGCTAAACAGGTACAGAAAGTATGGGCCGCTCCAGGAATTTATGCGGCTGCAGAAAGAATAACAAATAGCTGCCCGACCTGCCAGAACTTTTCAAGTAGCAAACCAAGCTCAGAGCTAGGGGGATGACCATGGGCCCACTTCCCTTTCCAAAAGCTACAAACAGATTATGCGGGTATGCCATCTGCCAATGGGTACAAACACTTGTTAGTGATAGCAGATCAGTTATCAGGCTGGGTAGAAGCTTTCCCAACAAGAAAGGCCGATGCAGGAGGGGTAGTAAAAGCCTTACTGAAAGAAACCATACCTAGGTAGAGAGTCCCAGAAGCCATTGATTGAGACAGGGGTGCCCATTTTACGGCAAGCATAATCACTCAGTTATAGAAATCATTAGGCATAAAAAGAAACCTATGCACCCCTTATCACCCACAATCTTCAGGACAAGTAGAGAGAACGAATAGAACCTTAACAGGAAAAATAGCAAGAATATGTAGACGTGCTAGCCTAAAATGGCCAGAAGCATTAAACTTAGCTCTATGGGATGTTTGAAATGCCCCACAGCAACCCATAGGACTAACGCCAGCAGAAATTCTCTTCGGGAGACATTTAGCTGTACTAGGGACTTGTTATTCCAGCTAAGACCAGCCTGTTAGACGGAGGTGAACGACTAAGCCGGTATGTTCTAAGTATGCAAAAAAGGTTTGAAAATCTTTTTTTTAAAAAATATATGCTCGATGATATCAATCCACACCACCTGAAATACAAGTGCCTGATATACAGCCTGGGGATGAAGTTTTAGTTAAAGTATTTTCACAAAAATCCAAGTTAAAGCCTAAATGGAATGGGCCATATACTCTCATATTATGTTCTTATTTTGCTGTTAGAGATGAGCTGTACTTGTATATGTTGAAAAAGAATGTGTATGTGTAAGAACACTTTGTAATCTTATATAAATAGATGGCATTATTGTAGATACAAGTAATCAATGAAATATTTGTATTTGTAACTTTACCCCAAATTATGGGGTGCGACTTTAATTATTTAGCTCCCATTAGATCTTATCAATTGTTACAATCTAATTATACATTGAGCCAAAATTTACTACCTACCCCCATTGGAATGAATCTTACACTAGTCAAGAAACTACTCCAATGTGATGATTTGCGTTGACTGCTAGAACGCACCTGAAACAATGGAGAAAACTCTAATCACCATTCATCATGATGCAGAAGAGAGACACCACATCTTGGAAAGGGTAAAAAGGGACGGAGAACATCATGGCTGGGAAACTCTCCTCGGATGGTCACCAACTGCAACAGGGATTTATAATCACCTGTTGCACCCAGTAGTAGTCGTGTTAAGTTTAACTGTGTTATGCCTATTACTTACGATCATTTTATACAGAAGATTATGGAAAGTGATAGTATGCCTCGAAAGGCTTCAAGAACTCCCTTTAAAGGATTAGCAGGGATGCTTCATAAAAACAAAGGGGGGACTGTTAAAGAATATTGAGCTGAAACTGTCTAGAGATAGCTGCTTAGCACAACTTCTATACAACTTGCTTAGCATGAGGAGCTAGATTTGCTGAAGCCTTAGGCCGCACTTAGATAAAATAATGAACTTTTACTTAGTCCAGTAGGAAAAGAGGCCTCAGAGCTGGTTCCAGCTGGGAAGATAAGGAAGTTACAAGCAGTCTGCATTCCTGCGTCTCACACTCCGAAAGGGAGGATGTCAAGGCTGTGAAATAAGACCGGTGCAGGGCATTAGGACCTTGAGGGACAAAGCCTTAGCTCACTGCTGGGGCAGTGTTAATTGCTATGATTTAGAATCACCTCCTCCTCCTCAGGACCTTGAGAGACAACAGTAAGACCCAACAAGAAACAAAGGGACAACCGTCAGCAGTTGTGCTGACAGTTTACAGTCAGTTACAACAGTAAAGATAAGGGAGAAAAAGAGCCTGCCTAGGAACAAGGATGACACCCAATAAGGAGCAGGAGACCCCAGACCAAAAAATTACTCTTGGTCTGAACTACCGCGTGAGGGGTTGGAAACTTAATTTGAAAAAACTATAACTGCCCAGGATTTGTTTATGTTAGGGTCCCTCTTTGGAGGCACCCAGCTCGAGCTGTAATTATGGCACGCCCGTGATTAAAATTTAATTTGTTTTGATTTGGCTCTGAAATTTTCTGCGGGAACCTAGGGTCGAGCCCTGTTATGGTGGCCGACAAGCCTCATTTCCATAACATGGATCATCCTATTATTTGGACGGAAGGTGCCACTCAGGTTATCCTGACACCAACATCTTTGAGGTACTTGAGACTAATCCTTTGTCTCCGTCTGTAAGTGCTCAAGGAGCAGAATTAATAGCATTGACCCAAGCAGCAAAAATCGGTAAGAACCTGCGGGTAAATATCCATACCGATTCTAAATATGCATTTGGAGTATTTGATGTAACAGGGATGTTATGGAAAGAACAAGGATTTTTTACGTCATCAGGAAAGAAAATAGCTGATGGAGAAAAAATACGTAATCTGCTGGAAGCAGTCCAACTGCCCCAAAGAAATTGCTGCAATACACTGCCCAGCCCATACTAAAGACACTACAGAAATTAGTAGAGGAAATGCGTTAGCTGACGCTGCTGCGAAGGCTGCAGCCCCACAACCTCTCAGAGAAGGTATGGTGGCAGTTCCAAGGATGAACCAAAGTGAGTGGCCAAATTTAAGAGACCCCCCAAACCATGCATGAAAAGGACTGCTCAGTGGAAGAGAACAAAACAATGGGAGTAGTGGGAAGCAAAACAAGATGATGATGCAATATGGACAATTGGAAGAAAACCAATTCTACCCCCAAAATATTTAATTACTATAGCTAGGTGGTTTCACAATAAAGCTCATGGGGGAGCCGAAGCAATAGCTAAACAGGTACAGAAAGTATGGGCCGCTCCAGGAATTTATGCGGCTGCAGAAAGAATAACAAATAGCTGCCCGACCTGCCAGAACTTTTCAAGTAGCAAACCAAGCTCAGAGCTAGGGGGATGACCATGGGCCCACTTCCCTTTCCAAAAGCTACAAACAGATTATGCGGGTATGCCATCTGCCAATGGGTACAAACACTTGTTAGTGATAGCAGATCAGTTATCAGGCTGGGTAGGAGCTTTCCCAACAAGAAAGGCCGATGCAGGAGGGGTAGTAAAAGCCTTACCGAAAGAAACCATACCTAGGTAGAGAGTCCCAGAAGCCACTGATTGAGACAGGGGTGCCCATTTTACGGCAAGCATAATCACTCAGTTATAGAAATCATTAGGCATAAAAAGAAACCTATGCACCCCTTATCACCCACAGTCTTCAGGACAAGTAGAGAGAATGAATAGAACCTTAACAGGAAAAATAGCAAGAATATGTAGACGTGCTAGCCTAAAATGGCCAGAAGCATTAAACTTAGCTCTATGGGATGTTTGAAATGCCCCACAGCAACCCATAGGACTAACGCCAGCAGAAATTCTCTTCGGGAGACATTTAGCTGTACTAGGGACTTGTTATTCCAGCTAAGACCAGCCTGTTAGACGGAGGTGAACGACTAAGCCGGTATGTTCTAAGTATGCAAAACAGGTTTGAAAATCTTTTTTAAAAAATATATATGCTCGATGATATCAATCCACACCACCTGAAATACAGGTGCCTGATATACAGCCTGGGGATGAAGTTTTAGTTAAAGTATTTGCACAAAAATCCAAGTTAAAGCCTAAATGGAATGGGCCATATACTCTCATATTATGTTCTTATTTTGCTGTTAGAGTTGAACTGTACTTGTATATGCTGAGAAAGGATGTGTATGTGTAAGAACACTTTGTAATCTTATATTCATAGATGGCATTGTTGTAGATACAAGTAACCATTCCAATATTTGTATTTGTAACTTTACCAGAATCATGGGATGTGATTTTAAGTATTTAGCTCCTATTACATCTTATCAGTTGTTACAATCTAATTATACATTAATTCAAAATTTACTACCTACCCCCATTGGAATGAATCTCACCCTGGTAAGGAAACTCCTACAACATGAGGACCTGCGTTGACTGCTAGAACGCATCCAAAACAGTGGACAGAAAGCGCTAATCACTGTTCATCATGATGCAGAAGAGAGACACCACGTCTTGGAAAGGGTAAAAAGGGACGGAGAACATCATGGCTGGGAAACTCTCCTCGGATGGTCACCAACTGCAACAGGGATTTATAATCACCTGTTGCACCCAGTAGTAGTCGTGTTAAGTTTAACTGTGTTATGCCTATTACTTACGATCGTATTATACAGAAGATTATGGAAAGTGATAGTATGCCTCGAAAGGCTTCAAGAACTCCCTTTAAAGGATTAGCAGGGATGCTTCATAAAAACAAAGGGGGGACTGTTAAGGAATAGCAAACTGAAACTGTCTAGAGGTAGCCACTTAGCACAACTTCTATACAACTTGCTTAGCATGAGGAGCTAAATTTGCTGAAGCCTTAGGCCGCACTTAGATAAAATAATGAACTTTTACTTAGTCCAGTAAGAAAAGGGCCTCAGAGCTGGTTCCAGCTGGGAACATAAGGAAGTTACAAGCAGTCTGCATTCCTGCGTCTCACACTCCGAAAGGGAGGACGTCAAGGCTGTGAAATAAGACCGGTGCAGGGCATTAGGACCTTGAGGGACAAAGCCTTAGCTCACTGCTGGGGCAGTGTTAATTGCTATGATTTAGAATCACCTCCTCCTCCTCAGGACCTTGAGAGACAACAGTAAGACCCAACAAGAAACGAAGGTACAACCGTCAGCAGAAACCACAACAGTAAAGATAAGGGAGAAAAAGAGCCTGCCTAGGAACAAGGATGACACCCAATAAGGAGCAGGAGACCCCAGACCAAAAAATTACTCTTGGTCTGAACTACCGCGTGAGGGGTGGGAAACTTAATTTGAAAAAGCTATAATTGCCCAGGGATTTCTATGTTCGGGGTCCCTCTTCGGAGGCACCCAGCTCGAGCTGTAATTACTGCACGTGTGTAATTAAAATTTAATTCTTTAATTTGCTTTGATTTGGCTCTGAACTTTACTTGCGGGAACCTAGGGTCGAGCCCTGTTATGGTGGCTGACAAGCCTCATTTCCATAACAGTGTCAGCACAGCATGAGCTGGCTCTGCAGCCTGTGCTCACCAGCTGGGCACCTGCCTCTGCAGCAGAAGGTGGTTCTGCAGCAGACCTGGGTGTGTTTGAGCAGCTGCGTTGGCATCCGCAGAGAAGGAGATACCCGGAGCTTTGGCACCCCGATGGGGCACAACAGCCCCCGGCAAAGCTCTGGATGCCCAGGGCTAGGCCCTCTCTTCTTGGGACAGGGGGAGAGAGAGAGGTAACGTGTCCAACGCACACGTCTCCCTGCCACAAGGACCAGAGCACACCAGTGCCCCAGTCCGATTCTCCACACGTCTCACCTCTCTGAGGGCTCGGGTCCCAGGACTTGCTCTCCCATGCTGCCGTCTCTTTTGACCCCAGGCAACTTCAGGGGGGAAAGTCTTCTTCGAGAAAGGAGGCGCTTCCCAGCAGGACTCCCTGCAAGCGGGACATGAGAAACCCCTTCAGAAGAGTGTCTTTGTGGCACCGCAGGCAAGAAGTACTTGCAGAGCTGCTCTGTCCTGGTGTGAGACTGTCTGTGGCAGTACTCCCCATTCCCTTGGGGTCACGTTTCCTAGCAGGACTTAGGTCCTTTCTGACAGTGCTCGAAGGAAAGAGCCCTTGGCAATACACGTGAGGGAAGGGAGTGCAGTGGGCAAGTGTCCTTCAGCAGATCAACTGCAAGGTGCAGCACCGGGCTGTCCCAAGCTCCTCTTCCATGGTCAGCCCCTGAAAGGTGACTGCTGGTGGTAAATAGGGCCACAGGAGGGCAATTTCCTATCCCCGGCATCACACTGTCACTTTGGCTGTTGTCCCCTGGCACTAAGGAAGCCTTCAAGCCTCTGTCAGCACTCAGCTCTTACTTTACCCTTTTGCTCCTTCTCCTTAGCCTTCTCTTTGCCCAACTCGTCCTCTTTGGCAGGCTGCAAATATGCCCCCATGGGAGGCAACAGATGATTAAAACCTTCCCTGCAAGGAAAGAAGGTGAAAGAGAATATGAAGCTGGCAGCAACGGCTGACCACCCTGCCACGAGCAGCTAGAGAAGGCCCCAGAGGAGAAACCCCACACTCGGCTTCTCCAGCTGCGCTTTGCTTCTGCTCTCCGCTGAGGGAGAGCTTGCTCTGGGGCAAAACTGCCACCTGCAGCCTCCTGCTGCGGCCTGGCTTCTGCTTTCCGGGGCAGGCAGGAAGAAGGCTGCTCAATGGCAGCATGCAAGCAGGAGCCAGCGCTCATCAAGGTCAGAGGGATAATGAGGAAAGGAGCCCCACCTCCTTCAGCAGCAGTGCTTGGCGGTAGCACTCACACACGCTCTCCCAAACTTTAGCCATATCTGGGCAGCAAGAAAAACAGGGGCTCTGCCTGAAGTCAACAAGCTCACCACCATCCCACCCGCTCCAAACCAAGCAGACACACGCAGCACCCACCACCACCACCACCACCATCCCCAAGAGCACCCGCACAGCGGGCGGCTGCAGAGCTGACACCTTAACTGACTTCCAACCAGAAGCCCTCCGCTGGCTCCGCCAGAGCTCTGGAGACAAAAGAAGGACAGAAGAAAGGCTTGCCACAAGGCCTTCCTCCCAGCCAGGAGGCCGAGGCGTCTCCGACGGCAGAGCCTCTTCCCCGCTCTGCGGGCGCCAGCACAACCAGGGCCGAGAAACCAGGGGCCGTGACTGCGCTTCCCAACACGAAGCCAAGCTCAGCAGCAGGAATCACAGGCTCTGGCAAAGCAAACGATCCCGCTCGAACACGGGCCTTTCCAAGAGCCTCTCCAGAGCCCAGCAGCAGCACCAGGACCCCTCAGCCTTCTGCCAACAGCACTCCTGTCCTTTCACAGCCTCCTCGCAAAGCCGGACCCTCTCCTGGCAAAAACTGCCCCTCCGTCCCCAGCCCGGCAAGAGCACAGGCCTCTGCCCACGGGCACCTCGCGGGCTCGCGGAGCTCCAGGCCTTACCTGCCTTCCGGAAACGCACAGGCTGCCGAGACAGCGATGGCAGAAGCGGAGCAAGGCAGAAACGGGCCGGTTCCGCGCCGTCGCCCCCAGCTCTGACGAATCCCCTGCGCGCTCAGCAAGGCTTTGGCCCAGCTCAAGCCGGCCGCACCCAACGCCCCACACACCCCGCCTGCCCGCCCCCAACGGAAGTGACGCCTCCCGCCCCTCCCTGCTGCGCGCTCCCCATTGGCTGCGGCGGCGCGTGGCCTGCCGGGGCTGCACAGGCGGGAGGGGAGGGCAGGGGAGGGGCGAGCAGGGCAGGGGCGGGGCGAGGCAGTGGGCGTGCGCGTGCGCAGTGCGGGGCCCCGCGGCAGAGCGCCCCGGGCAGGGCGGGCGAGGGGCGGGGCTGCGCGCATGCGCGGAGGCCGCAGGCGCTGGGGAGGCAGCAGCAGCTGCGCGTGCGCGGCCTGGGGCCTGGGCGAGGCGTGGGGGGGGCTGCTGAGGTGCTGCCGCGGGGGCAGCAGCTGCCCCGGAGAGACCTTCCCGTGTCTCTGCCGGAGAGGATCCCCGAGGGCCTGGGGAGGGAGAGCTGCGCGGCCTGGATGCTTTTTGTGAGACTTCCAAAGCCAAGTGGAAGTGGGCAGTCAAAGCAGGGAGTCCCCTGCATCGCTGATGGGGAGCTCCAGAAGGCAGCTGCTGGAAGCTGCCTGGGACTGCACACGCCGGGTGAGCTGGTGTGAGCACCAGAGGGGTTTGGTCTCTGTGCCCTGCTGCCGAGCTGTGCGCCTGCCTGCGCAGCAGCAGGTGGTCCTGCAGGAGAGGGAGGTAGATGCGACTGCAGGCGTTGAAATCCACAAAGCAAGGGGGAGAGAGACAGAGGCACAAGAGGAGGCTCTAATTCCTCGTCAGGAGAAAAACGCAACCGATGGCAGAGTCTCCCCAAACCCTGGCACGCGCTTGGCCCTCCCAAGGAGACGTACCTCCCCGGGCCACGGTGCCCTCAGAGGAGGACCAGCTCCATCATGGAGCACCTCCTTGCAAGAGTGCGACTCCAGCCATTTGCCTGACAATGTCCCCTGCCACGTAGCTCCTGCCTTTTGTTTCTCCAAACATGGCTCATGACAGTTCTCCTCACGGGGGCCCTCTCGTGTCTCCCATGTCTCCTCCCATGTGCCTCCTCCTGTGTCTCCTGCCTGCAGCGTCTCCTGCCCGTTCTTCAGCACGTTGGAACAGAGGCACCATGGGCTCCTCTGACTGCCTGAAGTCCTGCTGCACAATGGGCTCTTGTCATCTGTGGCAGAGTTGGCTGGAAGGGGCTGAGCCTGGCCCAGGGCAGCTCGTGGTCTCCTCGCACACAGGGCCCCTGCAGAGCCCTGCTCCCAAACCGAGCCATCTGTGCCCAGCACGGCCCTCACTCACACACACACACACACACACACACGCACACGCACACGCGCACACACCCGCACTGTGGCTCCCTCCAAGAACTGCCCTTAGACACTCAGTCGGTCCTGTAGTTGGCCCTGGATCCCTGGTTTCCCAGTTGCCTCACGCACAAACCACACACACACACACACACACACACACACACATTCAGCAAGGCCCTGCCCATGGGGGCCCCCTCCAGCCCCCAGGATCCCCCCGCGGGGCAGAGCCCGGCAGGGCCCCCACAGGAGGGGACGAAACCAGGCGTGCCGTCACCACGGCCCACCTATGCCATCATCAGTGACCTCAGCAACGCTGTTCCAGAGCCGTTGGGAGACCGTTGGTGGGAGAAGGGCCAGGAGGGTGCTCTCCGTTCCTGCCCGCCATGAGCCAGCCGGAGCGGCTGTGGATGAGGAGGAAGGCGGCGCTGCGCATCAGGAGGAAGGTGGGCCCGACCGTTTGGGACCGCCGCGCCGCCCTCCTGCCGAGTGCCGCAGCCGCCCCGGAGCCCGTGGAGGTGGAGCGCGCGGAGGAGGAGGAGCCCATGCAGGTGGAGCCTGTGGAGGGGCAGCCCACCCCGCAGCCCCTGGACCTGCCCCAGGGGCCAAAGAGGAGGAGGAGGCGCTAGCCCGGCAGAAGGCCCCCGCTGCCCACAAGCCAGGGCACGGCCCCCCAGCAAGACCAGGCTGGGGCTGGCACTCAGCCCGGGGCAGCCGAGCCCAAGGCGCCGGGCTTGGAGGCTGAGGAGCGCCGGGCTGCGCGGCACCTCCTGGCCCGCCCCTGACTGCCGGGCACCAACATCTGCCCGGCAGAGGCAGGGCCCACCACGGGGCCACCTCCCTGCCAGGACTCCCCTCCACCTCCGCTGCAGGACGGAGACAGCACCACCCTGCCACGGCTCTCTTCAGCCCAGTAGATAGTTAGGAATATTATTATTTCAGGATTAGGAAGATAAGTAGTATGAAGATCGTTAGTGTAGGTATAGTTCTTGTAGTCTTAGTGGGTTCTTAGGCAGTTACTTAGAGAATTCTTTGAGCAGTTGGGGGGGGGGTCTTAGTTCATAGGTATTTGGCTAAGTGTAGGATAGAGTTCTTGTTTTTAGTTCCCCTTGGGTCAATTATTTCTTAGAGGCATCCTAAGTAGCATTAGTCATAGTTATTGGTTAGAGCTATTTGGTACCAGTAGGAGCATTAGTCCTAGTTGTTAGTTATAGTTCTTCTTAGTCAGACTTAGGGCATAGTTCTTCTTCCTGTAGGACAGTTCATGTTAGAGTGTAGTATGAGGCTAGGCAGCTCAGAGCTGGTGACAGTAATCTGAGTGTGCAGTTAGCTCGACTCAGTTACCGTATTGTTAGGGCAGCTGGAGGAGGCAAGAGTGCTTCTGTGTGCAGCTGCTTGTAGGACTGGGCCCCCCAAACCACCCTCTTGCCCTCTGCGGAAAAGCAGCTGGACTCTGGCATCTCCTGCACAGGGACGTGAGGTTAGAGAGTTTCACCAAAGAGGCCTCTAACGCCAGGATTTAGGAACAGGGGAAGGTCCCTTGCAAAGTGCCTGCGGCCACGAGGCTGTGGTTCATTTCTGCCTTCCTACAAAACCTGCTGAGGAGCCTTGGGGAAGCGCAAACAACAGGAACTTGACTCCCTGTCTCTCCTGAAACCTTGCATCTCCATCTTCGGCAGTCAACAGCACAGACAGAAAGGACTCTTCCCCCTTCGCTGCTCCAGCACCTCCTCACAGGGCTTCCATTTTGCCTATCTGCACAGCACTTGCTGAGGATGTCTGCACCGCACACTCGGGCTTTCCTCTTCTCTTCAAGACTGGTGGCAACACGGTGGGAGCTGATGAGGCGGCAGCTGTCCCAGCCCAGCAGGCAAGACTGGGCGTCCTGGCGAGCAGAGCCCCGATCCCAGCGGGCTGCCCTGGTGCGTCCCAGCAGTCGGCAATCGCCGGGGGTGTCCACGGCCTGAGGCACCCCACTGCAGGGCTGCGTGGGACCGGAGTGCTGAGAAAGGAGACGGCCCTGCAGAAACTCTCCCCTCTGGTAGGGCAGTGGGAAAAGGAGTGACAAAGAAGTCAAGCAAGGGAATTGTAAGGCATAAATGACTCCCAGCTGCATAAGAAGATGATTCAGCTGGTGATTGCTTTAAGCTGCTACCTTCAAGGGGAACAAGGGGGAGAGCTATGAAAGAGTAATACCATCCCACCTGGTGTGGACCCTGCGCTGGACAGCTGGACTGACCCCAAGACCCCACGCGGTGAGAAGGGGATGCCTGCACTGCGATTTCTCCGTGACTGATGGGGCATCAAGGGATCGGGATCCCGAAGACAGCCACTTGGTTGCAAACCTGAAGCGTGTGCAGAATAATATGTTAGTGTTTGGCTCTAGCTCTGGCTTTAGCTCTAGACCAGCCTGTTAGACGGAGATGAACGACTAACCCAGTATGTTCTAAGTATGCAAAAAAGGTTTGAAAATCTTTTTTAAAAAAATACATGCTCGATGATATCAATCCACACCACCTGAAATACAAGTGCCTGATATACAGCCTGGGGATGAAGTTTTAGTTAAAGTATTTTCACAAAAATCCAAGTTAAAACCTAAAAAGGGGACGCCCTTAGCCAAAACTTTGGAAAACTGGAATAAGATTGATGGTACCAAAAATTAGAAAAGAACCCAACAAAACAGTTGGTCCAACTGTGTCAGGAGGATTGCCCATTCCTGACAAAGGAGGGAAACCCAGCGGAACGGTGGCCACCGCAAGGGACTTGTGATCAGCAGGAACTAACTGTCTTGTGAAATCGTCTGGAAGGCAGGTTTCCAAGTCAAATGGATTACCGGTATGTTTGGGAGAACTGGGCATGGGCGCAGGAGCACTTGAGCCAGGAGGGAGGGAGGAAAGAAACCTGCCGAAGGTAACACTCGTGTTAGCAGATACTAGGACCCCGGACTGTGCTCCAAAAGTTTCTGCTCCACCTTATATGCCTGATGATCTCTCTGTCATTACTTCCCCTCCTCCTCCTCCTTCTCCCTCTACTCCACCGGCTGCCGGACTCTGTGCTATGATCTCCAACGTGCTGACTAACCCTGCCGCTTTACAGCCAGGGGAAAGGGAGGGGCCAGTCCCCCTCCTCCTGTGCTGCAGGTATTTACTAATCGACCCCGGGACCCTGGCGATCTCGCCTGATGGGGGGGGGGTAAAATGCAGAGATTAAGAAAAGATGCAGAACCATGTGTCCAGTTCTTTTCTAATATATGCACCGGGCACAACCCGCTCTGGAGTGATACCCAAATTCTTCTGAGGGAATTCTTTCAACCAAATGAAGGGGATAAGATAATTAAAGATGCGGAAGTAGCACAGCAAGCCAGGGGAAATAGAAACCTCTGGCTAGCAAATGATCCAAACTGGGATTGTAATAATGCAGGAGATAGAGCTGTGTGTCAAACAGGACTTTGAAATGTAGCAGAAGCAATTAGAGCATGCAGAGTTAGGAGTAAGTTGGACTAAAGTACGAGAATGCAGACAGTGATTAGATGAACACCCCCACGACTTTTGGGGACTTCTGCGGTAAGCCCTGCTAAAATATGGAGGGATGACCCCACAAAACTTCAATGATGCTCTCGCAATTAGTGTTTTTATAGATCAAGCAGCCCCTGATACACAAAAGTCTTTTAAAGAGCATATGCCAGGCTGGCAAGGGGAGGGGGCACGGCAGAACCAGGGGAGATAGATGGAATCAAAGTGAACGTGCTGTACAATCAAGAGTTAATGATGTTTGTCATTATTGCGGGGAACAAGGGCACTGGCAGCAGGAATGCCCAGCGAGGCCCTGTGTACTTGGGAATAGAGGGGCCAGCATGAGAAAAACAAACACTAAGAATGAGACCAGGCAATTCCCAGTCAGTCCACAATGACAGGAGAGAGGAGGCTCAGAAAATACTGTGGAAATTGGGGTAAATATATGGGATACAGATTTTTGAATTTTGAGGGGCAGGTAATGGCAAATAGAGAAGGTTTAGAAGTTCCCTTTCTAGTGGATACTGGAGCCACCCTTTCCCTTTCAAATTTGGAGCCTAAAGGATGCAAGTCATCAGATAAAATAGTGACGCAAGGAGTAATGGGAAAAGGCGAACGAATGTTATCTAAGCCCTTATTGCTCACTTTTGGAGGTAAAAGAGTGTGGGGATGTTTTATAATTTCCACAGACTCGCCCTCTTGCCTCTTAGGGAGAGATCTCCTGCAAGCCTCGGATACTCACATCTGTTTACAGCCGGCAGGGATAAAATTCATAATTATGGGCTCATGTGTTCTGGCTAAGACACCAGAAGCAGAGTCGACTAATCTGCAAATTCCAACGAGTTTAGAATCAGTTCCTAAAAAGTTATGGAGCTCTTCAGGAATGGATGCTGGACTACTGAAATCAGCTAGTCCAGTCTCGATAAAAACAAAGGGGGGATTGCCTCCCACAGTTAAGCAATACCCTATCCCAAAGGAAGCAGAGAAGAGCATCCAAAAACAGCCTTTTTTAGTATGCCCATAGCTGAGGACAGCCAAGATCTCTTTGCTTTCACTGGGAAGGGACGACAATTAACTTGGATGAGGCTGCCGCAGGGATTTACTGGGTCTCCAACTATCTTTTTCGCATATACTCAAAAATGATCTCTCAGATAGCAAACTTCCAGGACATTCAGTGTTAATACAATATGTGGATGATTTGCTATTAGCAAGTAAAGATTATGAGACATGTTTAAAAGACACTATTTCTCTATGTAATGCTCTTGCAGAAAAAGGGCATCGAGCATCTCTGTCTAAACTTCAGCTGTCTCAAGAAGAGGTAAAATAGTTGGGTTTTATTTTAAAGGAAGGACACAGGTTAATTGATCCAGAATGAGTAAAGACAATTCTTAATATGCCTCGTCCTGTAACAAAAAAGCAACTTAGGGGATTTTTAGGAGCTGCAGGATTTTGCTGACCATGGATTCCTGGGTTAGGAGAATTTACTAAGCCTTTAGTGCAGGTAAGAAAAGAAAAAAAAAAAAGAGGAGATAGAGCCTTTGGCCTGGGGTCCAGAAAGGGAGAAAGCTTTTACATCTGTAAAAAAGGTGTTGGTTTCAGCCCCTGCTCTAAGGTTACCAGATTATAGCAAACCATTTGAATTATTTGTCCATGAATGACAGGGAGTAGCAAGTGGGGTACTCACCCAAAAACTAGGTCCTCACCGTAGACCAGTGGCCTATTTACTCCACACAGCTAGACGTGGTAGCTAAAGGCACTCCAGGATGCATCAGAGCAATAGCAGCTACTGCAGCTCTTATTGAAAAAAACAGGACCTGTAGTTTTGGGTCACTCATTGACTGTGTATGTGCCACATGAAGTAGAACTGTTAATGAAATAATACGCAACTCAAGCACTATCCCCACAGAGAGCTCACCGCTATGAACTGCTAATATTGCATGCAGATAATGTGACTTTAAAGAGATGCAATATCTTAAATCCAGCAACGCTACTGCCTCTACCTGAGGATGGAGAGCCGCATCATTCCTGTGAACAGGTGGTCGTCAGCTCAAGCAAGCCCCGGCAGGACCTTAAAGACGAACCTTTGGGAAACCCGGACTTAGTTCTGTCTACAGACGGATCATCCTATTATTTGGACGGAAGGCGCCACTCAGGTTATCCTGACACCAACATCTTTGAGGTACTTGAGACTAATCCTTTGTCTCCATCTGTAAGTGCTCAAGGAGCAGAATTAATAGCATTGACCCAAGCAGCAAAAATCGGAAAGAACCTGCGGGTAAATATCCATACCGATTCTAAATATGCATTTGGAGTATTTGATGTAACAGGGATGTTATGGAAAGAACAAGGATTTTTTACGTCATCAGGAAAGAAAATAGCTGATGGAGAAAAAATACGTAATCTGCTGGAAGCAGTCCAACTGCCCCAAATTGCTGCAATACACTGCCCAGCCCATACTAAGGACACTACAGAAATTAGTAGAGGAAATGCGTTAGCTGACGCCGCTGCGAAGGCTGCAGCCCCACAACCTCTCAGAGAAGTATGGTGGCAGTTCCAAGGATGAACCAAAGTGAGTGGCCAAATTTAAGAGACCCCAAAACCATGTATGAAAAGGACTGCTCAGTGGAAGAGAACAAAACAATGGGAGTAGTGGGAAGCAAAACAAGATGATGATGCAATATGGACAATTGGAAGAAAACCAATTCTACCCCCAAAATATTTAATTACTATAGCTAGGTGGTTTCACGATACAGCTCATGGGGGAGCCGAGGCAATAGCTAAACAGGTACAGAAAGTATGGGCCGCTCCAGGAATTTATGCGGCTGCAGAAAGAATAACAAATAGCTGCCCGACCTGCCAGAACTTTTCAAGTAGCAAACCAAGCTCAGAGCTAGGGGGATGACCATGGGCCCACTTCCCTTTCCAAAAGCTACAAACAGATTATGCGGGTATGCCATCTGCCAATGGGTACAAACACTTGTTAGTGATAGCAGATCAGTTATCAGGCTGGGTAGAAGCTTTCCCAACAAGAAAGGCCGATGCAGGAGGGGTAGTAAAAGCCTTACTGAAAGAAACCATACCTAGGTAGAGAGTCCCAGAAGCCATTGATTGAGACAGGGGTGCCCATTTTACGGCAAGCATAATCACTCAGTTATAGAAATCATTAGGCATAAAAAGAAACCTATGCACCCCTTATCACCCACAATCTTCAGGACAAGTAGAGAGAACGAATAGAACCTTAACAGGAAAAATAGCAAGAATATGTAGACGTGCTAGCCTAAAATGGCCAGAAGCATTAAACTTAGCTCTATGGGATGTTTGAAATGCCCCACAGCAACCCATAGGACTAACGCCAGCAGAAATTCTCTTCGGGAGACATTTAGCTGTACTAGGGACTTGTTATTCCAGCTAAGACCAGCCTGTTAGACGGAGGTGAACGACTAAGCCGGTATGTTCTAAGTATGCAAAAAAGGTTTGAAAATCTTTTTTTTTAAAAATATATGCTCGATGATATCAATCCACACCACCTGAAATACAAGTGCCTGATATACAGCCTGGGGATGAAGTTTTAGTTAAAGTATTTTCACAAAAATCCAAGTTAAAGCCTAAATGGAATGGGCCATATACTCTCATATTATGTTCTTATTTTGCTGTTAGAGATGAGCTGTACTTGTATATGTTGAAAAAGAATGTGTATGTGTAAGAACACTTTGTAATCTTATATAAATAGATGGCATTATTGTAGATACAAGTAATCAATGAAATATTTGTATTTGTAACTTTACCCCAAATTATGGGGTGCGACTTTAATTATTTAGCTCCCATTAGATCTTATCAATTGTTACAATCTAATTATACATTGAGCCAAAATTTACTACCTACCCCCATTGGAATGAATCTTACACTAGTCAAGAAACTACTCCAATGTGATGATTTGCGTTGACTGCTAGAACGCACCTGAAACAATGGAGAAAACTCTAATCACCATTCATCATGATGCAGAAGAGAGACACCACATCTTGGAAAGGGTAAAAAGGGATGGAGAACATCATGGCTGGGAAACTCTCCTCGGATGGTCACCAACTGCAACAGGGATTTATAATCACCTGTTGCACCCAGTAGTAGTCGTGTTAAGTTTAACTGTGTTATGCCTATTACTTACGATCATATTATACAGAAGATTATGGAAAGTGATAGTATGCCTCGAAAGGCTTCAAGAACTCCCTTTAAAGGATTAGCAGGGATGCTTCATAAAAACAAAGGGGGGACTGTTAAAGAATATTGAGCTGAAACTGTCTAGAGATAGCTGCTTAGCACAACTTCTATACAACTTGCTTAGCATGAGGAGCTAGATTTGCTGAAGCCTTAGGCCGCACTTAGATAAAATAATGAACTTTTACTTAGTCCAGTAGGAAAAGAGGCCTCAGAGCTGGTTCCAGCTGGGAAGATAAGGAAGTTACAAGCAGTCTGCATTCCTGCGTCTCACACTCCGAAAGGGAGGATGTCAAGGCTGTGAAATAAGACCGGTGCAGGGCATTAGGACCTTGAGGGACAAAGCCTTAGCTCACTGCTGGGGCAGTGTTAATTGCTATGATTTAGAATCACCTCCTCCTCCTCAGGACCTTGAGAGACAACAGTAAGACCCAACAAGAAACAAAGGGACAACCGTCAGCAGTTGTGCTGACAGTTTACAGTCAGTTACAACAGTAAAGATAAGGGAGAAAAAGAGCCTGCCTAGGAACAAGGATGACACCCAATAAGGAGCAGGAGACCCCAGACCAAAAAATTACTCTTGGTCTGAACTACCGCGTGAGGGGTTGGAAACTTAATTTGAAAAAACTATAACTGCCCAGGATTTGTTTATGTTAGGGTCCCTCTTTGGAGGCACCCAGCTCGAGCTGTAATTATGGCACGCCCGTGATTAAAATTTAATTTGTTTTGATTTGGCTCTGAAATTTTCTGCGGGAACCTAGGGTCGAGCCCTGTTATGGTGGCCGACAAGCCTCATTTCCATAACATGGATCATCCTATTATTTGGACGGAAGGTGCCACTCAGGTTATCCTGACACCAACATCTTTGAGGTACTTGAGACTAATCCTTTGTCTCCGTCTGTAAGTGCTCAAGGAGCAGAATTAATAGCATTGACCCAAGCAGCAAAAATCGGTAAGAACCTGCGGGTAAATATCCATACCGATTCTAAATATGCATTTGGAGTATTTGATGTAACAGGGATGTTATGGAAAGAACAAGGATTTTTTACGTCATCAGGAAAGAAAATAGCTGATGGAGAAAAAATACGTAATCTGCTGGAAGCAGTCCAACTGCCCCAAAGAAATTGCTGCAATACACTGCCCAGCCCATACTAAAGACACTACAGAAATTAGTAGAGGAAATGCGTTAGCTGACGCTGCTGCGAAGGCTGCAGCCCCACAACCTCTCAGAGAAGGTATGGTGGCAGTTCCAAGGATGAACCAAAGTGAGTGGCCAAATTTAAGAGACCCCCCAAACCATGCATGAAAAGGACTGCTCAGTGGAAGAGAACAAAACAATGGGAGTAGTGGGAAGCAAAACAAGATGATGATGGAATATGGACAATTGGAAGAAAACCAATTCTACCCCCAAAATATTTAATTACTATAGCTAGGTGGTTTCACAATAAAGCTCATGGGGGAGCCGAAGCAATAGCTAAACAGGTACAGAAAGTATGGGCCGCTCCAGGAATTTATGCGGCTGCAGAAAGAATAACAAATAGCTGCCCGACCTGCCAGAACTTTTCAAGTAGCAAACCAAGCTCAGAGCTAGGGGGATGACCATGGGCCCACTTCCCTTTCCAAAAGCTACAAACAGATTATGCGGGTATGCCATCTGCCAATGGGTACAAACACTTGTTAGTGATAGCAGATCAGTTATCAGGCTGGGTAGGAGCTTTCCCAACAAGAAAGGCCGATGCAGGAGGGGTAGTAAAAGCCTTACCGAAAGAAACCATACCTAGGTAGAGAGTCCCAGAAGCCACTGATTGAGACAGGGGTGCCCATTTTACGGCAAGCATAATCACTCAGTTATAGAAATCATTAGGCATAAAAAGAAACCTATGCACCCCTTATCACCCACAGTCTTCAGGACAAGTAGAGAGAATGAATAGAACCTTAACAGGAAAAATAGCAAGAATATGTAGACGTGCTAGCCTAAAATGGCCAGAAGCATTAAACTTAGCTCTATGGGATGTTTGAAATGCCCCACAGCAACCCATAGGACTAACGCCAGCAGAAATTCTCTTCGGGAGACATTTAGCTGTACTAGGGACTTGTTATTCCAGCTAAGACCAGCCTGTTAGACGGAGGTGAACGACTAAGCCGGTATGTTCTAAGTATGCAAAACAGGTTTGAAAATCTTTTTTAAAAAATATATATGCTCGATGATATCAATCCACACCACCTGAAATACAGGTGCCTGATATACAGCCTGGGGATGAAGTTTTAGTTAAAGTATTTGCACAAAAATCCAAGTTAAAGCCTAAATGGAATGGGCCATATACTCTCATATTATGTTCTTATTTTGCTGTTAGAGTTGAACTGTACTTGTATATGCTGAGAAAGGATGTGTATGTGTAAGAACACTTTGTAATCTTATATTCATAGATGGCATTGTTGTAGATACAAGTAACCATTCCAATATTTGTATTTGTAACTTTACCAGAATCATGGGATGTGATTTTAAGTATTTAGCTCCTATTACATCTTATCAGTTGTTACAATCTAATTATACATTAATTCAAAATTTACTACCTACCCCCATTGGAATGAATCTCACCCTGGTAAGGAAACTCCTACAACATGAGGACCTGCGTTGACTGCTAGAACGCATCCAAAACAGTGGACAGAAAGCGCTAATCACTGTTCATCATGATGCAGAAGAGAGACACCACGTCTTGGAAAGGGTAAAAAGGGACGGAGAACATCATGGCTGGGAAACTCTCCTCGGATGGTCACCAACTGCAACAGGGATTTATAATCACCTGTTGCACCCAGTAGTAGTCGTGTTAAGTTTAACTGTGTTATGCCTATTACTTACGATCGTATTATACAGAAGATTATGGAAAGTGATAGTATGCCTCGAAAGGCTTCAAGAACTCCCTTTAAAGGATTAGCAGGGATGCTTCATAAAAACAAAGGGGGGACTGTTAAGGAATAGCAAACTGAAACTGTCTAGAGGTAGCCACTTAGCACAACTTCTATACAACTTGCTTAGCATGAGGAGCTAAATTTGCTGAAGCCTTAGGCCGCACTTAGATAAAATAATGAACTTTTACTTAGTCCAGTAAGAAAAGGGCCTCAGAGCTGGTTCCAGCTGGGAACATAAGGAAGTTACAAGCAGTCTGCATTCCTGCGTCTCACACTCCGAAAGGGAGGACGTCAAGGCTGTGAAATAAGACCGGTGCAGGGCATTAGGACCTTGAGGGACAAAGCCTTAGCTCACTGCTGGGGCAGTGTTAATTGCTATGATTTAGAATCACCTCCTCCTCCTCAGGACCTTGAGAGACAACAGTAAGACCCAACAAGAAACGAAGGTACAACCGTCAGCAGAAACCACAACAGTAAAGATAAGGGAGAAAAAGAGCCTGCCTAGGAACAAGGATGACACCCAATAAGGAGCAGGAGACCCCAGACCAAAAAATTACTCTTGGTCTGAACTACCGCGTGAGGGGTGGGAAACTTAATTTGAAAAAGCTATAATTGCCCAGGGATTTCTATGTTCGGGGTCCCTCTTCGGAGGCACCCAGCTCGAGCTGTAATTACTGCACGTGTGTAATTAAAATTTAATTCTTTAATTTGCTTTGATTTGGCTCTGAACTTTACTTGCGGGAACCTAGGGTCGAGCCCTGTTATGGTGGCTGACAAGCCTCATTTCCATAACAGTGTCAGCACAGCATGAGCTGGCTCTGCAGCCTGTGCTCACCAGCTGGGCACCTGCCTCTGCAGCAGAAGGTGGTTCTGCAGCAGACCTGGGTGTGTTTGAGCAGCTGCGTTGGCATCCGCAGAGAAGGAGATACCCGGAGCTTTGGCACCCCGATGGGGCACAACAGCCCCCGGCAAAGCTCTGGATGCCCAGGGCTAGGCCCTCTCTTCTTGGGACAGGGGGAGAGAGAGAGGTAACGTGTCCAACGCACACGTCTCCCTGCCACAAGGACCAGAGCACACCAGTGCCCCAGTCCGATTCTCCACACGTCTCACCTCTCTGAGGGCTCGGGTCCCAGGACTTGCTCTCCCATGCTGCCGTCTCTTTTGACCCCAGGCAACTTCAGGGGGGAAAGTCTTCTTCGAGAAAGGAGGCGCTTCCCAGCAGGACTCCCTGCAAGCGGGACATGAGAAACCCCTTCAGAAGAGTGTCTTTGTGGCACCGCAGGCAAGAAGTACTTGCAGAGCTGCTCTGTCCTGGTGTGAGACTGTCTGTGGCAGTACTCCCCATTCCCTTGGGGTCACGTTTCCTAGCAGGACTTAGGTCCTTTCTGACAGTGCTCGAAGGAAAGAGCCCTTGGCAATACACGTGAGGGAAGGGAGTGCAGTGGGCAAGTGTCCTTCAGCAGATCAACTGCAAGGTGCAGCACCGGGCTGTCCCAAGCTCCTCTTCCATGGTCAGCCCCTGAAAGGTGACTGCTGGTGGTAAATAGGGCCACAGGAGGGCAATTTCCTATCCCCGGCATCACACTGTCACTTTGGCTGTTGTCCCCTGGCACTAAGGAAGCCTTCAAGCCTCTGTCAGCACTCAGCTCTTACTTTACCCTTTTGCTCCTTCTCCTTAGCCTTCTCTTTGCCCAACTCGTCCTCTTTGGCAGGCTGCAAATATGCCCCCATGGGAGGCAACAGATGATTAAAACCTTCCCTGCAAGGAAAGAAGGTGAAAGAGAATATGAAGCTGGCAGCAACGGCTGACCACCCTGCCACGAGCAGCTAGAGAAGGCCCCAGAGGAGAAACCCCACACTCGGCTTCTCCAGCTGCGCTTTGCTTCTGCTCTCCGCTGAGGGAGAGCTTGCTCTGGGGCAAAACTGCCACCTGCAGCCTCCTGCTGCGGCCTGGCTTCTGCTTTCCGGGGCAGGCAGGAAGAAGGCTGCTCAATGGCAGCATGCAAGCAGGAGCCAGCGCTCATCAAGGTCAGAGGGATAATGAGGAAAGGAGCCCCACCTCCTTCAGCAGCAGTGCTTGGCGGTAGCACTCACACACGCTCTCCCAAACTTTAGCCATATCTGGGCAGCAAGAAAAACAGGGGCTCTGCCTGAAGTCAACAAGCTCACCACCATCCCACCCGCTCCAAACCAAGCAGACACACGCAGCACCCACCACCACCACCACCACCATCCCCAAGAGCACCCGCACAGCGGGCGGCTGCAGAGCTGACACCTTAACTGACTTCCAACCAGAAGCCCTCCGCTGGCTCCGCCAGAGCTCTGGAGACAAAAGAAGGACAGAAGAAAGGCTTGCCACAAGGCCTTCCTCCCAGCCAGGAGGCCGAGGCGTCTCCGACGGCAGAGCCTCTTCCCCGCTCTGCGGGCGCCAGCACAACCAGGGCCGAGAAACCAGGGGCCGTGACTGCGCTTCCCAACACGAAGCCAAGCTCAGCAGCAGGAATCACAGGCTCTGGCAAAGCAAACGATCCCGCTCGAACACGGGCCTTTCCAAGAGCCTCTCCAGAGCCCAGCAGCAGCACCAGGACCCCTCAGCCTTCTGCCAACAGCACTCCTGTCCTTTCACAGCCTCCTCGCAAAGCCGGACCCTCTCCTGGCAAAAACTGCCCCTCCGTCCCCAGCCCGGCAAGAGCACAGGCCTCTGCCCACGGGCACCTCGCGGGCTCGCGGAGCTCCAGGCCTTACCTGCCTTCCGGAAACGCACAGGCTGCCGAGACAGCGATGGCAGAAGCGGAGCAAGGCAGAAACGGGCCGGTTCCGCGCCGTCGCCCCCAGCTCTGACGAATCCCCTGCGCGCTCAGCAAGGCTTTGGCCCAGCTCAAGCCGGCCGCACCCAACGCCCCACACACCCCGCCTGCCCGCCCCCAACGGAAGTGACGCCTCCCGCCCCTCCCTGCTGCGCGCTCCCCATTGGCTGCGGCGGCGCGTGGCCTGCCGGGGCTGCACAGGCGGGAGGGGAGGGCAGGGGCGGGGCGAGCAGGGCAGGGGCGGGGCGAGGCAGTGGGCGTGCGCGTGCGCAGTGCGGGGCCCCGCGGCAGAGCGCCCCGGGCAGGGCGGGCGAGGGGCGGGGCTGCGCGCATGCGCGGAGGCCGCAGGCGCTGGGGAGGCAGCAGCAGCTGCGCGTGCGCGGCCTGGGGCCTGGGCGAGGCGTGGGGGGGGCTGCTGAGGTGCTGCCGCGGGGGCAGCAGCTGCCCCGGAGAGACCTTCCCGTGTCTCTGCCGGAGAGGATCCCCGAGGGCCTGGGGAGGGAGAGCTGCGCGGCCTGGATGCTTTTTGTGAGACTTCCAAAGCCAAGTGGAAGTGGGCAGTCAAAGCAGGGAGTCCCCTGCATCGCTGATGGGGAGCTCCAGAAGGCAGCTGCTGGAAGCTGCCTGGGACTGCACACGCCGGGTGAGCTGGTGTGAGCACCAGAGGGGTTTGGTCTCTGTGCCCTGCTGCCGAGCTGTGCGCCTGCCTGCGCAGCAGCAGGTGGTCCTGCAGGAGAGGGAGGTAGATGCGACTGCAGGCGTTGAAATCCACAAAGCAAGGGGGAGAGAGACAGAGGCACAAGAGGAGGCTCTAATTCCTCGTCAGGAGAAAAACGCAACCGATGGCAGAGTCTCCCCAAACCCTGGCACGCGCTTGGCCCTCCCAAGGAGACGTACCTCCCCGGGCCACGGTGCCCTCAGAGGAGGACCAGCTCCATCATGGAGCACCTCCTTGCAAGAGTGCGACTCCAGCCATTTGCCTGACAATGTCCCCTGCCACGTAGCTCCTGCCTTTTGTTTCTCCAAACATGGCTCATGACAGTTCTCCTCACGGGGGCCCTCTCGTGTCTCCCATGTCTCCTCCCATGTGCCTCCTCCTGTGTCTCCTGCCTGCAGCGTCTCCTGCCCGTTCTTCAGCACGTTGGAACAGAGGCACCATGGGCTCCTCTGACTGCCTGAAGTCCTGCTGCGCAATGGGCTCTTGTCATCTGTGGCAGAGTTGGCTGGAAGGGGCTGAGCCTGGCCCAGGGCAGCTCGTGGTCTCCTTGCACACAGGGCCCCTGCAGAGCCCTGCTCCCAAACCGAGCCATCTGTGCCCAGCACGGCCCTCACTCACACACACACACACACACACACACACACACACGCACACGCGCACACACCCGCACTGTGGCTCCCTCCAAGAACTGCCCTTAGACACTCAGTCGGTCCTGTAGTTGGCCCTGGATCCCTGGTTTCCCAGTTGCCTCACGCACAAACCACACACACACACACACACACACACACACACACACACACACACACACACACACACATTCAGCAAGGCCCTGCCCATGGGGGCCACCTCCAGCCCCCAGGATCCCCCCGCGGGGCAGAGCCCGGCAGGGCCCCCACAGGTGGGGACGGAACCAGGCGTGCCGTCACCACGGCCCACCTATGCCATCATCAGTGACCTCAGCAACGCTGTTCCAGAGCCGTTGGGAGACCGTTGGTGGGAGAAGGGCCAGGAGGGTGCTCTCCGTTCCTGCCCGCCATGAGCCAGCTGGAGCGGCTGTGGATGAGGAGGAAGGCGGCGCTGCGCATCAGGAGGAAGGTGGGCCCGACCGTTTGGGACCGCCGCGCCGCCCTCCTGCCGAGTGCCGCAGCCGCCCCGGAGCCCGTGGAGGTGGAGCGCGCGGAGGAGGAGGAGGAGCCCATGCAGGTGGAGCCTGTGGAGGGGCAGCCCACCCCGCAGCCCCTGGACCTGCCCCAGGGGCCAAAGAGGAGGAGGAGGCGCTAGCCCGGCAGAAGGCCCCCGCTGCCCACAAGCCAGGGCACGGCCCCCCAGCAAGACCAGGCTGGGGCTGGCACTCAGCCCGGGGCAGCCGAGCCCAAGGCGCCGGGCTTGGAGGCTGAGGAGCGCCGGGCTGCGCGGCACCTCCTGGCCCGCCCCTGACTGCCGGGCACCAACATCTGCCCGGCAGAGGCAGGGCCCACCACGGGGCCACCTCCCTGCCAGGACTCCCCTCCACCTCCGCTGCAGGACGGAGACAGCACCACCCTGCCACGGCTCTCTTCAGCCCAGTAGATAGTTAGGAATATTATTATTTCAGGATTAGGAAGATAAGTAGTATGAAGATAGTTAGTGTAGGTATAGTTCTTGTAGTCTTAGTGGGTTCTTAGGCAGTTACTTAGAGAATTCTTTGAGCAGTTGGGGGGGGGGTCTTAGTTCATAGGTATTTGGCTAAGTGTAGGATAGAGTTCTTGTTTTTAGTTCCCCTTGGGTCAATTATTTCTTAGAGGCATCCTAAGTAGCATTAGTCATAGTTATTGGTTAGAGCTATTTGGTACCAGTAGGAGCATTAGTCCTAGTTGTTAGTTATAGTTCTTCTTAGTCAGACTTAGGGCATAGTTCTTCTTCCTGTAGGACAGTTCATGTTAGAGTGTAGTATGAGGCTGGGCAGCTCAGAGCTGGTGACAGTAATCTGAGTGTGCAGTTAGCTCGACTCAGTTACCGTATTGTTAGGGCAGCTGGAGGAGGCAAGAGTGCTTCTGTGTGCAGCTGCTTGTAGGACTGGGCCCCCCAAACCACCCTCTTGCCCTCTGCGGAAAAGCAGCTGGACTCTGGCATCTCCTGCACAGGGACGTGAGGTTAGAGAGTTTCACCAAAGAGGCCTCTAACGCCAGGATTTAGGAACAGGGGAAGGTCCCTTGCAAAGTGCCTGCGGCCACGAGGCTGTGGTTCATTTCTGCCTTCCTACAAAACCTGCTGAGGAGCCTTGGGGAAGCGCAAACAACAGGAACTTGACTCCCTGTCTCTCCTGAAACCTTGCATCTCCATCTTCGGCAGTCAACAGCACAGACAGAAAGGACTCTTCCCCCTTCGCTGCTCCAGCACCTCCTCACAGGGCTTCCATTTTGCCTATCTGCACAGCACTTGCTGAGGATGTCTGCACCGCACACTCGGGCTTTCCTCTTCTCTTCAAGACTGGTGGCAACACGGTGGGAGCTGATGAGGCGGCAGCTGTCCCAGCCCAGCAGGCAAGACTGGGCGTCCTGGCGAGCAGAGCCCCGATCCCAGCGGGCTGCCCTGGTGCGTCCCAGCAGTCGGCAATCGCCGGGGGTGTCCACGGCCTGAGGCACCCCACTGCAGGGCTGCGTGGGACCGGAGTGCTGAGAAAGGAGACGGCCCTGCAGAAACTCTCCCCTCTGGTAGGGCAGTGGGAAAAGGAGTGACAAAGAAGTCAAGCAAGGGAATTGTAAGGCATAAATGACTCCCAGCTGCATAAGAAGATGATTCAGCTGGTGATTGCTTTAAGCTGCTACCTTCAAGGGGAACAAGGGGGAGAGCTATGAAAGAGTAATACCATCCCACCTGGTGTGGACCCTGCGCTGGACAGCTGGACTGACCCCAAGACCCCACGCGGTGAGAAGGGGGATGCCTGCACTGCGATTTCTCCGTGACTGATGGGGCATCAAGGGATCGGGATCCCGAAGACAGCCACTTGGTTGCAAACCTGAAGCGTGTGCAGAATAATATGTTAGTGTTTGGCTCTAGCTCTGGCTTTAGCTCTAGACCAGCCTGTTAGACGGAGATGAACGACTAACCCAGTATGTTCTAAGTATGCAAAAAAGGTTTGAAAATCTTTTTTAAAAAAATACATGCTCGATGATATCAATCCACACCACCTGAAATACAAGTGCCTGATATACAGCCTGGGGATGAAGTTTTAGTTAAAGTATTTTCACAAAAATCCAAGTTAAAACCTAAAAAGGGGACGCCCTTAGCCAAAACTTTGGAAAACTGGAATAAGATTGATGGTACCAAAAATTAGAAAAGAACCCAACAAAACAGTTGGTCCAACTGTGTCAGGAGGATTGCCCATTCCTGACAAAGGAGGGAAACCCAGCGGAACGGTGGCCACCGCAAGGGACTTGTGATCAGCAGGAACTAACTGTCTTGTGAAATCGTCTGGAAGGCAGGTTTCCAAGTCAAATGGATTACCGGTATGTTTGGGAGAACTGGGCATGGGCACAGGAGCACTTGAGCCAGGAGGGAGGGAGGAAAGAAACCTGCCGAAGGTAACACTCGTGTTAGCAGATACTAGGACCCCGGACTGTGCTCCAAAAGTTTCTGCTCCACCTTATATGCCTGATGATCTCTCTGTCATTACTTCCCCTCCTCCTCCTCCTTCTCCCTCTACTCCACCGGCTGCCGGACTCTGTGCTATGATCTCCAACGTGCTGACTAACCCTGCCGCTTTACAGCCAGGGGAAAGGGAGGGGCCAGTCCCCCTCCTCCTGTGCTGCAGGTATTTACTAATCGACCCCGGGACCCTGGCGATCTCGCCTGATGGGGGGGGGGGGGTAAAATGCAGAGATTAAGAAAAGATGCAGAACCATGTGTCCAGTTCTTTTCTAATATATGCACCGGGCACAACCCGCTCTGGAGTGATACCCAAATTCTTCTGAGGGAATTCTTTCAACCAAATGAAGGGGATAAGATAATTAAAGATGCGGAAGTAGCACAGCAAGCCAGGGGAAATAGAAACCTCTGGCTAGCAAATGATCCAAACTGGGATTGTAATAATGCAGGAGATAGAGCTGTGTGTCAAACAGGACTTTGAAATGTAGCAGAAGCAATTAGAGCATGCAGAGTTAGGAGTAAGTTGGACTAAAGTACGAGAATGCAGACAGTGATTAGATGAACACCCCCACGACTTTTGGGGACTTCTGCGGTAAGCCCTGCTAAAATATGGAGGGATGACCCCACAAAACTTCAATGATGCTCTCGCAATTAGTGTTTTTATAGATCAAGCAGCCCCTGATACACAAAAGTCTTTTAAAGAGCATATGCCAGGCTGGCAAGGGGAGGGGGCACGGCAGAACCAGGGGAGATAGATGGAATCAAAGTGAACGTGCTGTACAATCAAGAGTTAATGATGTTTGTCATTATTGCGGGGAACAAGGGCACTGGCAGCAGGAATGCCCAGCGAGGCCCTGTGTACTTGGGAATAGAGGGGCCAGCATGAGAAAAACAAACACTAAGAATGAGACCAGGCAATTCCCAGTCAGTCCACAATGACAGGAGAGAGGAGGCTCAGAAAATACTGTGGAAATTGGGGTAAATATATGGGATACAGATTTTTGAATTTTGAGGGGCAGGTAATGGCAAATAGAGAAGGTTTAGAAGTTCCCTTTCTAGTGGATACTGGAGCCACCCTTTCCCTTTCAAATTTGGAGCCTAAAGGATGCAAGTCATCAGATAAAATAGTGACGCAAGGAGTAATGGGAAAAGGCGAACGAATGTTATCTAAGCCCTTATTGCTCACTTTTGGAGGTAAAAGAGTGTGGGGATGTTTTATAATTTCCACAGACTCGCCCTCTTGCCTCTTAGGGAGAGATCTCCTGCAAGCCTCGGATACTCACATCTGTTTACAGCCGGCAGGGATAAAATTCATAATTATGGGCTCATGTGTTCTGGCTAAGACACCAGAAGCAGAGTCGACTAATCTGCAAATTCCAACGAGTTTAGAATCAGTTCCTAAAAAGTTATGGAGCTCTTCAGGAATGGATGCTGGACTACTGAAATCAGCTAGTCCAGTCTCGATAAAAACAAAGGGGGGATTGCCTCCCACAGTTAAGCAATACCCTATCCCAAAGGAAGCAGAGAAGAGCATCCAAAAACAGCCTTTTTTAGTATGCCCATAGCTGAGGACAGCCAAGATCTCTTTGCTTTCACTGGGAAGGGACGACAATTAACTTGGATGAGGCTGCCGCAGGGATTTACTGGGTCTCCAACTATCTTTTTCGCATATACTCAAAAATGATCTCTCAGATAGCAAACTTCCAGGACATTCAGTGTTAATACAATATGTGGATGATTTGCTATTAGCAAGTAAAGATTATGAGACATGTTTAAAAGACACTATTTCTCTATGTAATGCTCTTGCAGAAAAAGGGCATCGAGCATCTCTGTCTAAACTTCAGCTGTCTCAAGAAGAGGTAAAATAGTTGGGTTTTATTTTAAAGGAAGGACACAGGTTAATTGATCCAGAATGAGTAAAGACAATTCTTAATATGCCTCGTCCTGTAACAAAAAAGCAACTTAGGGGATTTTTAGGAGCTGCAGGATTTTGCTGACCATGGATTCCTGGGTTAGGAGAATTTACTAAGCCTTTAGTGCAGGTAAGAAAAGAAAAAAAAAAAAGAGGAGATAGAGCCTTTGGCCTGGGGTCCAGAAAGGGAGAAAGCTTTTACATCTGTAAAAAAGGTGTTGGTTTCAGCCCCTGCTCTAAGGTTACCAGATTATAGCAAACCATTTGAATTATTTGTCCATGAATGACAGGGAGTAGCAAGTGGGGTACTCACCCAAAAACTAGGTCCTCACCGTAGACCAGTGGCCTATTTACTCCACACAGCTAGACGTGGTAGCTAAAGGCACTCCAGGATGCATCAGAGCAATAGCAGCTACTGCAGCTCTTATTGAAAAAAACAGGACCTGTAGTTTTGGGTCACTCATTGACTGTGTATGTGCCACATGAAGTAGAACTGTTAATGAAATAATACGCAACTCAAGCACTATCCCCACAGAGAGCTCACCGCTATGAACTGCTAATATTGCATGCAGATAATGTGACTTTAAAGAGATGCAATATCTTAAATCCAGCAACGCTACTGCCTCTACCTGAGGATGGAGAGCCGCATCATTCCTGTGAACAGGTGGTCGTCAGCTCAAGCAAGCCCCGGCAGGACCTTAAAGACGAACCTTTGGGAAACCCGGACTTAGTTCTGTCTACAGACGGATCATCCTATTATTTGGACGGAAGGCGCCACTCAGGTTATCCTGACACCAACATCTTTGAGGTACTTGAGACTAATCCTTTGTCTCCATCTGTAAGTGCTCAAGGAGCAGAATTAATAGCATTGACCCAAGCAGCAAAAATCGGAAAGAACCTGCGGGTAAATATCCATACCGATTCTAAATATGCATTTGGAGTATTTGATGTAACAGGGATGTTATGGAAAGAACAAGGATTTTTTACGTCATCAGGAAAGAAAATAGCTGATGGAGAAAAAATACGTAATCTGCTGGAAGCAGTCCAACTGCCCCAAATTGCTGCAATACACTGCCCAGCCCATACTAAGGACACTACAGAAATTAGTAGAGGAAATGCGTTAGCTGACGCCGCTGCGAAGGCTGCAGCCCGACAACCTCTCAGAGAAGGTATGGTGGCAGTTCCAAGGATGAACCAAAGTGAGTGGCCAAATTTAAGAGACCCCAAAACCATGTATGAAAAGGACTGCTCAGTGGAAGAGAACAAAACAATGGGAGTAGTGGGAAGCAAAACAAGATGATGATGCAATATGGACAATTGGAAGAAAACCAATTCTACCCCCAAAATATTTAATTACTATAGCTAGGTGGTTTCACGATACAGCTCATGGGGGAGCCGAGGCAATAGCTAAACAGGTACAGAAAGTATGGGCCGCTCCAGGAATTTATGCGGCTGCAGAAAGAATAACAAATAGCTGCCCGACCTGCCAGAACTTTTCAAGTAGCAAACCAAGCTCAGAGCTAGGGGGATGACCATGGGCCCACTTCCCTTTCCAAAAGCTACAAACAGATTATGCGGGTATGCCATCTGCCAATGGGTACAAACACTTGTTAGTGATAGCAGATCAGTTATCAGGCTGGGTAGAAGCTTTCCCAACAAGAAAGGCCGATGCAGGAGGGGTAGTAAAAGCCTTACTGAAAGAAACCATACCTAGGTAGAGAGTCCCAGAAGCCATTGATTGAGACAGGGGTGCCCATTTTACGGCAAGCATAATCACTCAGTTATAGAAATCATTAGGCATAAAAAGAAACCTATGCACCCCTTATCACCCACAATCTTCAGGACAAGTAGAGAGAACGAATAGAACCTTAACAGGAAAAATAGCAAGAATATGTAGACGTGCTAGCCTAAAATGGCCAGAAGCATTAAACTTAGCTCTATGGGATGTTTGAAATGCCCCACAGCAACCCATAGGACTAACGCCAGCAGAAATTCTCTTCGGGAGACATTTAGCTGTACTAGGGACTTGTTATTCCAGCTAAGACCAGCCTGTTAGACGGAGGTGAACGACTAAGCCGGTATGTTCTAAGTATGCAAAAAAGGTTTGAAAATCTTTTTTTTAAAAAATATATGCTCAATGATATCAATCCACACCACCTGAAATACAAGTGCCTGATATACAGCCTGGGGATGAAGTTTTAGTTAAAGTATTTTCACAAAAATCCAAGTTAAAGCCTAAATGGAATGGGCCATATACTCTCATATTATGTTCTTATTTTGCTGTTAGAGATGAGCTGTACTTGTATATGTTGAAAAAGAATGTGTATGTGTAAGAACACTTTGTAATCTTATATAAATAGATGGCATTATTGTAGATACAAGTAATCAATGAAATATTTGTATTTGTAACTTTACCCCAAATTATGGGGTGCGACTTTAATTATTTAGCTCCCATTAGATCTTATCAATTGTTACAATCTAATTATACATTGAGCCAAAATTTACTACCTACCCCCATTGGAATGAATCTTACACTAGTCAAGAAACTACTCCAATGTGATGATTTGCGTTGACTGCTAGAACGCACCTGAAACAATGGAGAAAACTCTAATCACCATTCATCATGATGCAGAAGAGAGACACCACATCTTGGAAAGGGTAAAAAGGGACGGAGAACATCATGGCTGGGAAACTCTCCTCGGATGGTCACCAACTGCAACAGGGATTTATAATCACCTGTTGCACCCAGTAGTAGTCGTGTTAAGTTTAACTGTGTTATGCCTATTACTTACGATCATATTATACAGAAGATTATGGAAAGTGATAGTATGCCTCGAAAGGCTTCAAGAACTCCCTTTAAAGGATTAGCAGGGATGCTTCATAAAAACAAAGGGGGGACTGTTAAAGAATATTGAGCTGAAACTGTCTAGAGATAGCTGCTTAGCACAACTTCTATACAACTTGCTTAGCATGAGGAGCTAGATTTGCTGAAGCCTTAGGCCGCACTTAGATAAAATAATGAACTTTTACTTAGTCCAGTAGGAAAAGAGGCCTCAGAGCTGGTTCCAGCTGGGAAGATAAGGAAGTTACAAGCAGTCTGCATTCCTGCGTCTCACACTCCGAAAGGGAGGATGTCAAGGCTGTGAAATAAGACCGGTGCAGGGCATTAGGACCTTGAGGGACAAAGCCTTAGCTCACTGCTGGGGCAGTGTTAATTGCTATGATTTAGAATCACCTCCTCCTCCTCAGGACCTTGAGAGACAACAGTAAGACCCAACAAGAAACAAAGGGACAACCGTCAGCAGTTGTGCTGACAGTTTACAGTCAGTTACAACAGTAAAGATAAGGGAGAAAAAGAGCCTGCCTAGGAACAAGGATGACACCCAATAAGGAGCAGGAGACCCCAGACCAAAAAATTACTCTTGGTCTGAACTACCGCGTGAGGGGTTGGAAACTTAATTTGAAAAAACTATAACTGCCCAGGATTTGTTTATGTTAGGGTCCCTCTTTGGAGGCACCCAGCTCGAGCTGTAATTATGGCACGCCCGTGATTAAAATTTAATTTGTTTTGATTTGGCTCTGAAATTTTCTGCGGGAACCTAGGGTCGAGCCCTGTTATGGTGGCCGACAAGCCTCATTTCCATAACATGGATCATCCTATTATTTGGACGGAAGGTGCCACTCAGGTTATCCTGACACCAACATCTTTGAGGTACTTGAGACTAATCCTTTGTCTCCGTCTGTAAGTGCTCAAGGAGCAGAATTAATAGCATTGACCCAAGCAGCAAAAATCGGTAAGAACCTGCGGGTAAATATCCATACCGATTCTAAATATGCATTTGGAGTATTTGATGTAACAGGGATGTTATGGAAAGAACAAGGATTTTTTACGTCATCAGGAAAGAAAATAGCTGATGGAGAAAAAATACGTAATCTGCTGGAAGCAGTCCAACTGCCCCAAAGAAATTGCTGCAATACACTGCCCAGCCCATACTAAAGACACTACAGAAATTAGTAGAGGAAATGCGTTAGCTGACGCTGCTGCGAAGGCTGCAGCCCCACAACCTCTCAGAGAAGGTATGGTGGCAGTTCCAAGGATGAACCAAAGTGAGTGGCCAAATTTAAGAGACCCCCCAAACCATGCATGAAAAGGACTGCTCAGTGGAAGAGAACAAAACAATGGGAGTAGTGGGAAGCAAAACAAGATGATGATGGAATATGGACAATTGGAAGAAAACCAATTCTACCCCCAAAATATTTAATTACTATAGCTAGGTGGTTTCACAATAAAGCTCATGGGGGAGCCGAAGCAATAGCTAAACAGGTACAGAAAGTATGGGCCGCTCCAGGAATTTATGCGGCTGCAGAAAGAATAACAAATAGCTGCCCGACCTGCCAGAACTTTTCAAGTAGCAAACCAAGCTCAGAGCTAGGGGGATGACCATGGGCCCACTTCCCTTTCCAAAAGCTACAAACAGATTATGCGGGTATGCCATCTGCCAATGGGTACAAACACTTGTTAGTGATAGCAGATCAGTTATCAGGCTGGGTAGGAGCTTTCCCAACAAGAAAGGCCGATGCAGGAGGGGTAGTAAAAGCCTTACCGAAAGAAACCATACCTAGGTAGAGAGTCCCAGAAGCCACTGATTGAGACAGGGGTGCCCATTTTACGGCAAGCATAATCACTCAGTTATAGAAATCATTAGGCATAAAAAGAAACCTATGCACCCCTTATCACCCACAGTCTTCAGGACAAGTAGAGAGAATGAATAGAACCTTAACAGGAAAAATAGCAAGAATATGTAGACGTGCTAGCCTAAAATGGCCAGAAGCATTAAACTTAGCTCTATGGGATGTTTGAAATGCCCCACAGCAACCCATAGGACTAACGCCAGCAGAAATTCTCTTCGGGAGACATTTAGCTGTACTAGGGACTTGTTATTCCAGCTAAGACCAGCCTGTTAGACGGAGGTGAACGACTAAGCCGGTATGTTCTAAGTATGCAAAACAGGTTTGAAAATCTTTTTTAAAAAATATATATGCTCGATGATATCAATCCACACCACCTGAAATACAGGTGCCTGATATACAGCCTGGGGATGAAGTTTTAGTTAAAGTATTTGCACAAAAATCCAAGTTAAAGCCTAAATGGAATGGGCCATATACTCTCATATTATGTTCTTATTTTGCTGTTAGAGTTGAACTGTACTTGTATATGCTGAGAAAGGATGTGTATGTGTAAGAACACTTTGTAATCTTATATTCATAGATGGCATTGTTGTAGATACAAGTAACCATTCCAATATTTGTATTTGTAACTTTACCAGAATCATGGGATGTGATTTTAAGTATTTAGCTCCTATTACATCTTATCAGTTGTTACAATCTAATTATACATTAATTCAAAATTTACTACCTACCCCCATTGGAATGAATCTCACCCTGGTAAGGAAACTCCTACAACATGAGGACCTGCGTTGACTGCTAGAACGCATCCAAAACAGTGGACAGAAAGCGCTAATCACTGTTCATCATGATGCAGAAGAGAGACACCACGTCTTGGAAAGGGTAAAAAGGGACGGAGAACATCATGGCTGGGAAACTCTCCTCGGATGGTCACCAACTGCAACAGGGATTTATAATCACCTGTTGCACCCAGTAGTAGTCGTGTTAAGTTTAACTGTGTTATGCCTATTACTTACGATCGTATTATACAGAAGATTATGGAAAGTGATAGTATGCCTCGAAAGGCTTCAAGAACTCCCTTTAAAGGATTAGCAGGGATGCTTCATAAAAACAAAGGGGGGACTGTTAAGGAATAGCAAACTGAAACTGTCTAGAGGTAGCCACTTAGCACAACTTCTATACAACTTGCTTAGCATGAGGAGCTAAATTTGCTGAAGCCTTAGGCCGCACTTAGATAAAATAATGAACTTTTACTTAGTCCAGTAAGAAAAGGGCCTCAGAGCTGGTTCCAGCTGGGAACATAAGGAAGTTACAAGCAGTCTGCATTCCTGCGTCTCACACTCCGAAAGGGAGGACGTCAAGGCTGTGAAATAAGACCGGTGCAGGGCATTAGGACCTTGAGGGACAAAGCCTTAGCTCACTGCTGGGGCAGTGTTAATTGCTATGATTTAGAATCACCTCCTCCTCCTCAGGACCTTGAGAGACAACAGTAAGACCCAACAAGAAACGAAGGTACAACCGTCAGCAGAAACCACAACAGTAAAGATAAGGGAGAAAAAGAGCCTGCCTAGGAACAAGGATGACACCCAATAAGGAGCAGGAGACCCCAGACCAAAAAATTACTCTTGGTCTGAACTACCGCGTGAGGGGTGGGAAACTTAATTTGAAAAAGCTATAATTGCCCAGGGATTTCTATGTTCGGGGTCCCTCTTCGGAGGCACCCAGCTCGAGCTGTAATTACTGCACGTGTGTAATTAAAATTTAATTCTTTAATTTGCTTTGATTTGGCTCTGAACTTTACTTGCGGGAACCTAGGGTCGAGCCCTGTTATGGTGGCTGACAAGCCTCATTTCCATAACAGTGTCAGCACAGCATGAGCTGGCTCTGCAGCCTGTGCTCACCAGCTGGGCACCTGCCTCTGCAGCAGAAGGTGGTTCTGCAGCAGACCTGGGTGTGTTTGAGCAGCTGCGTTGGCATCCGCAGAGAAGGAGATACCCGGAGCTTTGGCACCCCGATGGGGCACAACAGCCCCCGGCAAAGCTCTGGATGCCCAGGGCTAGGCCCTCTCTTCTTGGGACAGGGGGAGAGAGAGAGGTAACGTGTCCAACGCACACGTCTCCCTGCCACAAGGACCAGAGCACACCAGTGCCCCAGTCCGATTCTCCACACGTCTCACCTCTCTGAGGGCTCGGGTCCCAGGACTTGCTCTCCCATGCTGCCGTCTCTTTTGACCCCAGGCAACTTCAGGGGGGAAAGTCTTCTTCGAGAAAGGAGGCGCTTCCCAGCAGGACTCCCTGCAAGCGGGACATGAGAAACCCCTTCAGAAGAGTGTCTTTGTGGCACCGCAGGCAAGAAGTACTTGCAGAGCTGCTCTGTCCTGGTGTGAGACTGTCTGTGGCAGTACTCCCCATTCCCTTGGGGTCACGTTTCCTAGCAGGACTTAGGTCCTTTCTGACAGTGCTCGAAGGAAAGAGCCCTTGGCAATACACGTGAGGGAAGGGAGTGCAGTGGGCAAGTGTCCTTCAGCAGATCAACTGCAAGGTGCAGCACCGGGCTGTCCCAAGCTCCTCTTCCATGGTCAGCCCCTGAAAGGTGACTGCTGGTGGTAAATAGGGCCACAGGAGGGCAATTTCCTATCCCCGGCATCACACTGTCACTTTGGCTGTTGTCCCCTGGCACTAAGGAAGCCTTCAAGCCTCTGTCAGCACTCAGCTCTTACTTTACCCTTTTGCTCCTTCTCCTTAGCCTTCTCTTTGCCCAACTCGTCCTCTTTGGCAGGCTGCAAATATGCCCCCATGGGAGGCAACAGATGATTAAAACCTTCCCTGCAAAGAAAGAAGGTGAAAGAGAATATGAAGCTGGCAGCAATGGCTGACCACCCTGCCACGAGCAGCTAGAGAAGGCCCCAGAGGAGAAACCCCACACTCGGCTTCTCCAGCTGCGCTTTGCTTCTGCTCTCCGCTGAGGGAGAGCTTGCTCTGGGGCAAAACTGCCACCTGCAGCCTCCTGCTGCGGCCTGGCTTCTGCTTTCCGGGGCAGGCAGGAAGAAGGCTGCTCAATGGCAGCATGCAAGCAGGAGCCAGCGCTCATCAAGGTCAGAGGGATAATGAGGAAAGGAGCCCCACCTCCTTCAGCAGCAGTGCTTGGCGGTAGCACTCACACACGCTCTCCCAAACTTTAGCCATATCTGGGCAGCAAGAAAAACAGGGGCTCTGCCTGAAGTCAACAAGCTCACCACCATCCCACCCGCTCCAAACCAAGCAGACACACGCAGCACCCACCACCACCACCACCACCATCCCCAAGAGCACCCGCACAGCGGGCGGCTGCAGAGCTGACACCTTAACTGACTTCCAACCAGAAGCCCTCCGCTGGCTCCGCCAGAGCTCTGGAGACAAAAGAAGGACAGAAGAAAGGCTTGCCACAAGGCCTTCCTCCCAGCCAGGAGGCCGAGGCGTCTCCGACGGCAGAGCCTCTTCCCCGCTCTGCGGGCGCCAGCACAACCAGGGCCGAGAAACCAGGGGCCGTGACTGCGCTTCCCAACACGAAGCCAAGCTCAGCAGCAGGAATCACAGGCTCTGGCAAAGCAAACGATCCCGCTCGAACACGGGCCTTTCCAAGAGCCTCTCCAGAGCCCAGCAGCAGCACCAGGACACCTCAGCCTTCTGCCAACAGCACTCCTGTCCTTTCACAGCCTCCTCGCAAAGCCGGACCCTCTCCTGGCAAAAACTGCCCCTCCGTCCCCAGCCCGGCAAGAGCACAGGCCTCTGCCCACGGGCACCTCGCGGGCTCGCGGAGCTCCAGGCCTTACCTGCCTTCCGGAAACGCACAGGCTGCCGAGACAGCGATGGCAGAAGCGGAGCAAGGCAGAAACGGGCCGGTTCCGCGCCGTCGCCCCCAGCTCTGACGAATCCCCTGCGCGCTCAGCAAGGCTTTGGCCCAGCTCAAGCCGGCCGCACCCAACGCCCCACACACCCCGCCTGCCCGCCCCCAACGGAAGTGACGCCTCCCGCCCCTCCCTGCTGCGCGCTCCCCATTGGCTGCGGCGGCGCGTGGCCTGCCGGGGCTGCACAGGCGGGAGGGGAGGGCAGGGGCGGGGCGAGCAGGGCAGGGGCGGGGCGAGGCAGTGGGCGTGCGCGTGCGCAGTGCGGGGCCCCGCGGCAGAGCGCCCCGGGCAGGGCGGGCGAGGGGCGGGGCTGCGCGCATGCGCGGAGGCCGCAGGCGCTGGGGAGGCAGCAGCAGCTGCGCGTGCGCGGCCTGGGGCCTGGGCGAGGCGTGGGGGGGGCTGCTGAGGTGCTGCCGCGGGGGCAGCAGCTGCCCTGGAGAGACCTTCCCGTGTCTCTGCCGGAGAGGATCCCCGAGGGCCTGGGGAGGGAGAGCTGCGCGGCCTGGATGCTTTTTGTGAGACTTCCAAAGCCAAGTGGAAGTGGGCAGTCAAAGCAGGGAGTCCCCTGCATCGCTGATGGGGAGCTCCAGAAGGCAGCTGCTGGAAGCTGCCTGGGACTGCACACGCCGGGTGAGCTGGTGTGAGCACCAGAGGGGTTTGGTCTCTGTGCCCTGCTGCCGAGCTGTGCGCCTGCCTGCGCAGCAGCAGGTGGTCCTGCAGGAGAGGGAGGTAGATGCGACTGCAGGCGTTGAAATCCACAAAGCAAGGGGGAGAGAGACAGAGGCACAAGAGGAGGCTCTAATTCCTCGTCAGGAGAAAAACGCAACCGATGGCAGAGTCTCCCCAAACCCTGGCACGCGCTTGGCCCTCCCAAGGAGACGTACCTCCCCGGGCCACGGTGCCCTCAGAGGAGGACCAGCTCCATCATGGAGCACCTCCTTGCAAGAGTGCGACTCCAGCCATTTGCCTGACAATGTCCCCTGCCACGTAGCTCCTGCCTTTTGTTTCTCCAAACATGGCTCATGACAGTTCTCCTCACGGGGGCCCTCTCGTGTCTCCCATGTCTCCTCCCATGTGCCTCCTCCTGTGTCTCCTGCCTGCAGCGTCTCCTGCCCGTTCTTCAGCACGTTGGAACAGAGGCACCATGGGCTCCTCTGACTGCCTGAAGTCCTGCTGCGCAATGGGCTCTTGTCATCTGTGGCAGAGTTGGCTGGAAGGGGCTGAGCCTGGCCCAGGGCAGCTCATGGTCTCCTTGCACACAGGGCCCCTGCAGAGCCCTGCTCCCAAACCGAGCCATCTGTGCCCAGCACGGCCCTCACTCACACACACACACACACACACACACACACACACGCACACGCGCACACACCCGCACTGTGGCTCCCTCCAAGAACTGCCCTTAGACACTCAGTCGGTCCTGTAGTTGGCCCTGGATCCCTGGTTTCCCAGTTGCCTCACGCACAAACCACACACACACACACACACACACACACATTCAGCAAGGCCCTGCCCATGGGGGCCCCCTCCAGCCCCCAGGATCCCCCCGCGGGGCAGAGCCCGGCAGGGCCCCCACAGGTGGGGACGGAACCAGGCGTGCCGTCACCACGGCCCACCTATGCCATCATCAGTGACCTCAGCAACGCTGTTCCAGAGCCGTTGGGAGACCGTTGGTGGGAGAAGGGCCAGGAGGGTGCTCTCCGTTCCTGCCCGCCATGAGCCAGCTGGAGCGGCTGTGGATGAGGAGGAAGGCGGCGCTGCGCATCAGGAGGAAGGTGGGCCCGACCGTTTGGGACCGCCGCGCCGCCCTCCTGCCGAGTGCCACAGCCACCCCGGAGCCCGTGGAGGTGGAGCGCGCGGAGGAGGAGGAGGAGCCCATGCAGGTGGAGCCTGTGGAGGGGCAGCCCACCCCGCAGCCCCTGGACCTGCCCCAGGGGCCAAAGAGGAGGAGGAGGCGCTAGCCCGGCAGAAGGCCCCCGCTGCCCACAAGCCAGGGCACGGCCCCCCAGCAAGACCAGGCTGGGGCTGGCACTCAGCCCGGGGCAGCCGAGCCCAAGGCGCCGGGCTTGGAGGCTGAGGAGCGCCGGGCTGCGCGGCACCTCCTGGCCCGCCCCTGACTGCCGGGCACCAACATCTGCCCGGCAGAGGCAGGGCCCACCACGGGGCCACCTCCCTGCCAGGACTCCCCTCCACCTCCGCTGCAGGACGGAGACAGCACCACCCTGCCACGGCTCTCTTCAGCCCAGTAGATAGTTAGGAATATTATTATTTCAGGATTAGGAAGATAAGTAGTATGAAGATAGTTAGTGTAGGTATAGTTCTTGTAGTCTTAGTGGGTTCTTAGGCAGTTACTTAGAGAATTCTTTGAGCAGTTGGGGGGGGGTGGGTCTTAGTTCATAGGTATTTGGCTAAGTGTAGGATAGAGTTCTTGTTTTTAGTTCCCCTTGGGTCAATTATTTCTTAGAGGCATCCTAAGTAGCATTAGTCATAGTTATTGGTTAGAGCTATTTGGTACCAGTAGGAGCATTAGTCCTAGTTGTTAGTTATAGTTCTTCTTAGTCAGACTTAGGGCATAGTTCTTCTTCCTGTAGGACAGTTCATGTTAGAGTGTAGTATGAGGCTGGGCAGCTCAGAGCTGGTGACAGTAATCTGAGTGTGCAGTTAGCTCGACTCAGTTACCGTATTGTTAGGGCAGCTGGAGGAGGCAAGAGTGCTTCTGTGTGCAGCTGCTTGTAGGACTGGGCCCCCCAAACCACCCTCTTGCCCTCTGCGGAAAAGCAGCTGGACTCTGGCATCTCCTGCACAGGGACGTGAGGTTAGAGAGTTTCACCAAAGAGGCCTCTAACGCCAGGATTTAGGAACAGGGGAAGGTCCCTTGCAAAGTGCCTGCGGCCACGAGGCTGTGGTTCATTTCTGCCTTCCTACAAAACCTGCTGAGGAGCCTTGGGGAAGCGCAAACAACAGGAACTTGACTCCCTGTCTCTCCTGAAACCTTGCATCTCCATCTTCGGCAGTCAACAGCACAGACAGAAAGGACTCTTCCCCCTTCGCTGCTCCAGCACCTCCTCACAGGGCTTCCATTTTGCCTATCTGCACAGCACTTGCTGAGGATGTCTGCACCGCACACTCGGGCTTTCCTCTTCTCTTCAAGACTGGTGGCAACACGGTGGGAGCTGATGAGGCGGCAGCTGTCCCAGCCCAGCAGGCAAGACTGGGCGTCCTGGCGAGCAGAGCCCCGATCCCAGCGGGCTGCCCTGGTGCGTCCCAGCAGTCGGCAATCGCCGGGGGTGTCCACGGCCTGAGGCACCCCACTGCAGGGCTGCGTGGGACCGGAGTGCTGAGAAAGGAGACGGCCCTGCAGAAACTCTCCCCTCTGGTAGGGCAGTGGGAAAAGGAGTGACAAAGAAGTCAAGCAAGGGAATTGTAAGGCATAAATGACTCCCAGCTGCATAAGAAGATGATTCAGCTGGTGATTGCTTTAAGCTGCTACCTTCAAGGGGAACAAGGGGGAGAGCTATGAAAGAGTAATACCATCCCACCTGGTGTGGACCCTGCGCTGGACAGCTGGACTGACCCCAAGACCCCACGCGGTGAGAAGGGGATGCCTGCACTGCGATTTCTCCGTGACTGATGGGGCATCAAGGGATCGGGATCCCGAAGACAGCCACTTGGTTGCAAACCTGAAGCGTGTGCAGAATAATATGTTAGTGTTTGGCTCTAGCTCTGGCTTTAGCTCTAGACCAGCCTGTTAGACGGAGATGAACGACTAACCCAGTATGTTCTAAGTATGCAAAAAAGGTTTGAAAATCTTTTTTAAAAAAATACATGCTCGATGATATCAATCCACACCACCTGAAATACAAGTGCCTGATATACAGCCTGGGGATGAAGTTTTAGTTAAAGTATTTTCACAAAAATCCAAGTTAAAACCTAAAAAGGGGACGCCCTTAGCCAAAACTTTGGAAAACTGGAATAAGATTGATGGTACCAAAAATTAGAAAAGAACCCAACAAAACAGTTGGTCCAACTGTGTCAGGAGGATTGCCCATTCCTGACAAAGGAGGGAAACCCAGCGGAACGGTGGCCACCGCAAGGGACTTGTGATCAGCAGGAACTAACTGTCTTGTGAAATCGTCTGGAAGGCAGGTTTCCAAGTCAAATGGATTACCGGTATGTTTGGGAGAACTGGGCATGGGCGCAGGAGCACTTGAGCCAGGAGGGAGGGAGGAAAGAAACCTGCCGAAGGTAACACTCGTGTTAGCAGATACTAGGACCCCGGACTGTGCTCCAAAAGTTTCTGCTCCACCTTATATGCCTGATGATCTCTCTGTCATTACTTCCCCTCCTCCTCCTCCTTCTCCCTCTACTCCACCGGCTGCCGGACTCTGTGCTATGATCTCCAACGTGCTGACTAACCCTGCCGCTTTACAGCCAGGGGAAAGGGAGGGGCCAGTCCCCCTCCTCCTGTGCTGCAGGTATTTACTAATCGACCCCGGGACCCTGGCGATCTCGCCTGATGGGGGGGGGGTAAAATGCAGAGATTAAGAAAAGATGCAGAACCATGTGTCCAGTTCTTTTCTAATATATGCACCGGGCACAACCCGCTCTGGAGTGATACCCAAATTCTTCTGAGGGAATTCTTTCAACCAAATGAAGGGGATAAGATAATTAAAGATGCGGAAGTAGCACAGCAAGCCAGGGGAAATAGAAACCTCTGGCTAGCAAATGATCCAAACTGGGATTGTAATAATGCAGGAGATAGAGCTGTGTGTCAAACAGGACTTTGAAATGTAGCAGAAGCAATTAGAGCATGCAGAGTTAGGAGTAAGTTGGACTAAAGTACGAGAATGCAGACAGTGATTAGATGAACACCCCCACGACTTTTGGGGACTTCTGCGGTAAGCCCTGCTAAAATATGGAGGGATGACCCCACAAAACTTCAATGATGCTCTCGCAATTAGTGTTTTTATAGATCAAGCAGCCCCTGATACACAAAAGTCTTTTAAAGAGCATATGCCAGGCTGGCAAGGGGAGGGGGCACGGCAGAACCAGGGGAGATAGATGGAATCAAAGTGAACGTGCTGTACAATCAAGAGTTAATGATGTTTGTCATTATTGCGGGGAACAAGGGCACTGGCAGCAGGAATGCCCAGCGAGGCCCTGTGTACTTGGGAATAGAGGGGCCAGCATGAGAAAAACAAACACTAAGAATGAGACCAGGCAATTCCCAGTCAGTCCACAATGACAGGAGAGAGGAGGCTCAGAAAATACTGTGGAAATTGGGGTAAATATATGGGATACAGATTTTTGAATTTTGAGGGGCAGGTAATGGCAAATAGAGAAGGTTTAGAAGTTCCCTTTCTAGTGGATACTGGAGCCACCCTTTCCCTTTCAAATTTGGAGCCTAAAGGATGCAAGTCATCAGATAAAATAGTGACGCAAGGAGTAATGGGAAAAGGCGAACGAATGTTATCTAAGCCCTTATTGCTCACTTTTGGAGGTAAAAGAGTGTGGGGATGTTTTATAATTTCCACAGACTCGCCCTCTTGCCTCTTAGGGAGAGATCTCCTGCAAGCCTCGGATACTCACATCTGTTTACAGCCGGCAGGGATAAAATTCATAATTATGGGCTCATGTGTTCTGGCTAAGACACCAGAAGCAGAGTCGACTAATCTGCAAATTCCAACGAGTTTAGAATCAGTTCCTAAAAAGTTATGGAGCTCTTCAGGAATGGATGCTGGACTACTGAAATCAGCTAGTCCAGTCTCGATAAAAACAAAGGGGGGATTGCCTCCCACAGTTAAGCAATACCCTATCCCAAAGGAAGCAGAGAAGAGCATCCAAAAACAGCCTTTTTTAGTATGCCCATAGCTGAGGACAGCCAAGATCTCTTTGCTTTCACTGGGAAGGGACGACAATTAACTTGGATGAGGCTGCCGCAGGGATTTACTGGGTCTCCAACTATCTTTTTCGCATATACTCAAAAATGATCTCTCAGATAGCAAACTTCCAGGACATTCAGTGTTAATACAATATGTGGATGATTTGCTATTAGCAAGTAAAGATTATGAGACATGTTTAAAAGACACTATTTCTCTATGTAATGCTCTTGCAGAAAAAGGGCATCGAGCATCTCTGTCTAAACTTCAGCTGTCTCAAGAAGAGGTAAAATAGTTGGGTTTTATTTTAAAGGAAGGACACAGGTTAATTGATCCAGAATGAGTAAAGACAATTCTTAATATGCCTCGTCCTGTAACAAAAAAGCAACTTAGGGGATTTTTAGGAGCTGCAGGATTTTGCTGACCATGGATTCCTGGGTTAGGAGAATTTACTAAGCCTTTAGTGCAGGTAAGAAAAGAAAAAAAAAAAAAGAGGAGATAGAGCCTTTGGCCTGGGGTCCAGAAAGGGAGAAAGCTTTTACATCTGTAAAAAAGGTGTTGGTTTCAGCCCCTGCTCTAAGGTTACCAGATTATAGCAAACCATTTGAATTATTTGTCCATGAATGACAGGGAGTAGCAAGTGGGGTACTCACCCAAAAACTAGGTCCTCACCGTAGACCAGTGGCCTATTTACTCCACACAGCTAGACGTGGTAGCTAAAGGCACTCCAGGATGCATCAGAGCAATAGCAGCTACTGCAGCTCTTATTGAAAAAAACAGGACCTGTAGTTTTGGGTCACTCATTGACTGTGTATGTGCCACATGAAGTAGAACTGTTAATGAAATAATACGCAACTCAAGCACTATCCCCACAGAGAGCTCACCGCTATGAACTGCTAATATTGCATGCAGATAATGTGACTTTAAAGAGATGCAATATCTTAAATCCAGCAACGCTACTGCCTCTACCTGAGGATGGAGAGCCGCATCATTCCTGTGAACAGGTGGTCGTCAGCTCAAGCAAGCCCCGGCAGGACCTTAAAGACGAACCTTTGGGAAACCCGGACTTAGTTCTGTCTACAGACGGATCATCCTATTATTTGGACGGAAGGCGCCACTCAGGTTATCCTGACACCAACATCTTTGAGGTACTTGAGACTAATCCTTTGTCTCCATCTGTAAGTGCTCAAGGAGCAGAATTAATAGCATTGACCCAAGCAGCAAAAATCGGAAAGAACCTGCGGGTAAATATCCATACCGATTCTAAATATGCATTTGGAGTATTTGATGTAACAGGGATGTTATGGAAAGAACAAGGATTTTTTACGTCATCAGGAAAGAAAATAGCTGATGGAGAAAAAATACGTAATCTGCTGGAAGCAGTCCAACTGCCCCAAATTGCTGCAATACACTGCCCAGCCCATACTAAGGACACTACAGAAATTAGTAGAGGAAATGCGTTAGCTGACGCCGCTGCGAAGGCTGCAGCCCCACAACCTCTCAGAGAAGTATGGTGGCAGTTCCAAGGATGAACCAAAGTGAGTGGCCAAATTTAAGAGACCCCAAAACCATGTATGAAAAGGACTGCTCAGTGGAAGAGAACAAAACAATGGGAGTAGTGGGAAGCAAAACAAGATGATGATGCAATATGGACAATTGGAAGAAAACCAATTCTACCCCCAAAATATTTAATTACTATAGCTAGGTGGTTTCACGATACAGCTCATGGGGGAGCCGAGGCAATAGCTAAACAGGTACAGAAAGTATGGGCCGCTCCAGGAATTTATGCGGCTGCAGAAAGAATAACAAATAGCTGCCCGACCTGCCAGAACTTTTCAAGTAGCAAACCAAGCTCAGAGCTAGGGGGATGACCATGGGCCCACTTCCCTTTCCAAAAGCTACAAACAGATTATGCGGGTATGCCATCTGCCAATGGGTACAAACACTTGTTAGTGATAGCAGATCAGTTATCAGGCTGGGTAGAAGCTTTCCCAACAAGAAAGGCCGATGCAGGAGGGGTAGTAAAAGCCTTACTGAAAGAAACCATACCTAGGTAGAGAGTCCCAGAAGCCATTGATTGAGACAGGGGTGCCCATTTTACGGCAAGCATAATCACTCAGTTATAGAAATCATTAGGCATAAAAAGAAACCTATGCACCCCTTATCACCCACAATCTTCAGGACAAGTAGAGAGAACGAATAGAACCTTAACAGGAAAAATAGCAAGAATATGTAGACGTGCTAGCCTAAAATGGCCAGAAGCATTAAACTTAGCTCTATGGGATGTTTGAAATGCCCCACAGCAACCCATAGGACTAACGCCAGCAGAAATTCTCTTCGGGAGACATTTAGCTGTACTAGGGACTTGTTATTCCAGCTAAGACCAGCCTGTTAGACGGAGGTGAACGACTAAGCCGGTATGTTCTAAGTATGCAAAAAAGGTTTGAAAATCTTTTTTTTAAAAAATATATGCTCGATGATATCAATCCACACCACCTGAAATACAGGTGCCTGATATACAGCCTGGGGATGAAGTTTTAGTTAAAGTATTTGCACAAAAATCCAAGTTAAAGCCTAAATGGAATGGGCCATATACTCTCATATTATGTTCTTATTTTGCTGTTAGAGATGAGCTGTACTTGTATATGTTGAAAAAGAATGTGTATGTGTAAGAACACTTTGTAATCTTATATAAATAGATGGCATTATTGTAGATACAAGTAATCAATGAAATATTTGTATTTGTAACTTTACCCCAAATTATGGGGTGCGACTTTAATTATTTAGCTCCCATTAGATCTTATCAATTGTTACAATCTAATTATACATTGAGCCAAAATTTACTACCTACCCCCATTGGAATGAATCTTACACTAGTCAAGAAACTACTCCAATGTGATGATTTGCGTTGACTGCTAGAACGCACCTGAAACAATGGAGAAAACTCTAATCACCATTCATCATGATGCAGAAGAGAGACACCACATCTTGGAAAGGGTAAAAAGGGACGGAGAACATCATGGCTGGGAAACTCTCCTCGGATGGTCACCAACTGCAACAGGGATTTATAATCACCTGTTGCACCCAGTAGTAGTCGTGTTAAGTTTAACTGTGTTATGCCTATTACTTACGATCATATTATACAGAAGATTATGGAAAGTGATAGTATGCCTCGAAAGGCTTCAAGAACTCCCTTTAAAGGATTAGCAGGGATGCTTCATAAAAACAAAGGGGGGACTGTTAAAGAATATTGAGCTGAAACTGTCTAGAGATAGCTGCTTAGCACAACTTCTATACAACTTGCTTAGCATGAGGAGCTAGATTTGCTGAAGCCTTAGGCCGCACTTAGATAAAATAATGAACTTTTACTTAGTCCAGTAGGAAAAGAGGCCTCAGAGCTGGTTCCAGCTGGGAAGATAAGGAAGTTACAAGCAGTCTGCATTCCTGCGTCTCACACTCCGAAAGGGAGGATGTCAAGGCTGTGAAATAAGACCGGTGCAGGGCATTAGGACCTTGAGGGACAAAGCCTTAGCTCACTGCTGGGGCAGTGTTAATTGCTATGATTTAGAATCACCTCCTCCTCCTCAGGACCTTGAGAGACAACAGTAAGACCCAACAAGAAACAAAGGGACAACCGTCAGCAGTTGTGCTGACAGTTTACAGTCAGTTACAACAGTAAAGATAAGGGAGAAAAAGAGCCTGCCTAGGAACAAGGATGACACCCAATAAGGAGCAGGAGACCCCAGACCAAAAAATTACTCTTGGTCTGAACTACCGCGTGAGGGGTTGGAAACTTAATTTGAAAAAACTATAACTGCCCAGGATTTGTTTATGTTAGGGTCCCTCTTTGGAGGCACCCAGCTCGAGCTGTAATTATGGCACGCCCGTGATTAAAATTTAATTTGTTTTGATTTGGCTCTGAAATTTTCTGCGGGAACCTAGGGTCGAGCCCTGTTATGGTGGCCGACAAGCCTCATTTCCATAACATGGATCATCCTATTATTTGGACGGAAGGTGCCACTCAGGTTATCCTGACACCAACATCTTTGAGGTACTTGAGACTAATCCTTTGTCTCCGTCTGTAAGTGCTCAAGGAGCAGAATTAATAGCATTGACCCAAGCAGCAAAAATCGGTAAGAACCTGCGGGTAAATATCCATACCGATTCTAAATATGCATTTGGAGTATTTGATGTAACAGGGATGTTATGGAAAGAACAAGGATTTTTTACGTCATCAGGAAAGAAAATAGCTGATGGAGAAAAAATACGTAATCTGCTGGAAGCAGTCCAACTGCCCCAAAGAAATTGCTGCAATACACTGCCCAGCCCATACTAAAGACACTACAGAAATTAGTAGAGGAAATGCGTTAGCTGACGCTGCTGCGAAGGCTGCAGCCCCACAACCTCTCAGAGAAGGTATGGTGGCAGTTCCAAGGATGAACCAAAGTGAGTGGCCAAATTTAAGAGACCCCCCAAACCATGCATGAAAAGGACTGCTCAGTGGAAGAGAACAAAACAATGGGAGTAGTGGGAAGCAAAACAAGATGATGATGGAATATGGACAATTGGAAGAAAACCAATTCTACCCCCAAAATATTTAATTACTATAGCTAGGTGGTTTCACAATAAAGCTCATGGGGGAGCCGAAGCAATAGCTAAACAGGTACAGAAAGTATGGGCCGCTCCAGGAATTTATGCGGCTGCAGAAAGAATAACAAATAGCTGCCCGACCTGCCAGAACTTTTCAAGTAGCAAACCAAGCTCAGAGCTAGGGGGATGACCATGGGCCCACTTCCCTTTCCAAAAGCTACAAACAGATTATGCGGGTATGCCATCTGCCAATGGGTACAAACACTTGTTAGTGATAGCAGATCAGTTATCAGGCTGGGTAGGAGCTTTCCCAACAAGAAAGGCCGATGCAGGAGGGGTAGTAAAAGCCTTACCGAAAGAAACCATACCTAGGTAGAGAGTCCCAGAAGCCACTGATTGAGACAGGGGTGCCCATTTTACGGCAAGCATAATCACTCAGTTATAGAAATCATTAGGCATAAAAAGAAACCTATGCACCCCTTATCACCCACAGTCTTCAGGACAAGTAGAGAGAATGAATAGAACCTTAACAGGAAAAATAGCAAGAATATGTAGACGTGCTAGCCTAAAATGGCCAGAAGCATTAAACTTAGCTCTATGGGATGTTTGAAATGCCCCACAGCAACCCATAGGACTAACGCCAGCAGAAATTCTCTTCGGGAGACATTTAGCTGTACTAGGGACTTGTTATTCCAGCTAAGACCAGCCTGTTAGACGGAGGTGAACGACTAAGCCGGTATGTTCTAAGTATGCAAAACAGGTTTGAAAATCTTTTTTAAAAAATATATATGCTCGATGATATCAATCCACACCACCTGAAATACAGGTGCCTGATATACAGCCTGGGGATGAAGTTTTAGTTAAAGTATTTGCACAAAAATCCAAGTTAAAGCCTAAATGGAATGGGCCATATACTCTCATATTATGTTCTTATTTTGCTGTTAGAGATGAGCTGTACTTGTATATGTTGAAAAAGAATGTGTATGTGTAAGAACACTTTGTAATCTTATATAAATAGATGGCATTATTGTAGATACAAGTAACCATTCCAATATTTGTATTTGTAACTTTACCAGAATCATGGGATGTGATTTTAAGTATTTAGCTCCTATTACATCTTATCAGTTGTTACAATCTAATTATACATTAATTCAAAATTTACTACCTACCCCCATTGGAATGAATCTCACCCTGGTAAGGAAACTCCTACAACATGAGGACCTGCGTTGACTGCTAGAACGCATCCAAAACAGTGGACAGAAAGCGCTAATCACTGTTCATCATGATGCAGAAGAGAGACACCACGTCTTGGAAAGGGTAAAAAGGGACGGAGAACATCATGGCTGGGAAACTCTCCTCGGATGGTCACCAACTGCAACAGGGATTTATAATCACCTGTTGCACCCAGTAGTAGTCGTGTTAAGTTTAACTGTGTTATGCCTATTACTTACGATCGTATTATACAGAAGATTATGGAAAGTGATAGTATGCCTCGAAAGGCTTCAAGAACTCCCTTTAAAGGATTAGCAGGGATGCTTCATAAAAACAAAGGGGGGACTGTTAAGGAATAGCAAACTGAAACTGTCTAGAGGTAGCCACTTAGCACAACTTCTATACAACTTGCTTAGCATGAGGAGCTAAATTTGCTGAAGCCTTAGGCCGCACTTAGATAAAATAATGAACTTTTACTTAGTCCAGTAAGAAAAGGGCCTCAGAGCTGGTTCCAGCTGGGAACATAAGGAAGTTACAAGCAGTCTGCATTCCTGCGTCTCACACTCCGAAAGGGAGGACGTCAAGGCTGTGAAATAAGACCGGTGCAGGGCATTAGGACCTTGAGGGACAAAGCCTTAGCTCACTGCTGGGGCAGTGTTAATTGCTATGATTTAGAATCACCTCCTCCTCCTCAGGACCTTGAGAGACAACAGTAAGACCCAACAAGAAACGAAGGTACAACCGTCAGCAGAAACCACAACAGTAAAGATAAGGGAGAAAAAGAGCCTGCCTAGGAACAAGGATGACACCCAATAAGGAGCAGGAGACCCCAGACCAAAAAATTACTCTTGGTCTGAACTACCGCGTGAGGGGTGGGAAACTTAATTTGAAAAAGCTATAATTGCCCAGGGATTTCTATGTTCGGGGTCCCTCTTCGGAGGCACCCAGCTCGAGCTGTAATTACTGCACGTGTGTAATTAAAATTTAATTCTTTAATTTGCTTTGATTTGGCTCTGAACTTTACTTGCGGGAACCTAGGGTCGAGCCCTGTTATGGTGGCTGACAAGCCTCATTTCCATAACAGTGTCAGCACAGCATGAGCTGGCTCTGCAGCCTGTGCTCACCAGCTGGGCACCTGCCTCTGCAGCAGAAGGTGGTTCTGCAGCAGACCTGGGTGTGTTTGAGCAGCTGCGTTGGCATCCGCAGAGAAGGAGATACCCGGAGCTTTGGCACCCCGATGGGGCACAACAGCCCCCGGCAAAGCTCTGGATGCCCAGGGCTAGGCCCTCTCTTCTTGGGACAGGGGGAGAGAGAGAGGTAACGTGTCCAACGCACACGTCTCCCTGCCACAAGGACCAGAGCACACCAGTGCCCCAGTCCGATTCTCCACACGTCTCACCTCTCTGAGGGCTCGGGTCCCAGGACTTGCTCTCCCATGCTGCCGTCTCTTTTGACCCCAGGCAACTTCAGGGGGGAAAGTCTTCTTCGAGAAAGGAGGCGCTTCCCAGCAGGACTCCCTGCAAGCGGGACATGAGAAACCCCTTCAGAAGAGTGTCTTTGTGGCACCGCAGGCAAGAAGTACTTGCAGAGCTGCTCTGTCCTGGTGTGAGACTGTCTGTGGCAGTACTCCCCATTCCCTTGGGGTCACGTTTCCTAGCAGGACTTAGGTCCTTTCTGACAGTGCTCGAAGGAAAGAGCCCTTGGCAATACACGTGAGGGAAGGGAGTGCAGTGGGCAAGTGTCCTTCAGCAGATCAACTGCAAGGTGCAGCACCGGGCTGTCCCAAGCTCCTCTTCCATGGTCAGCCCCTGAAAGGTGACTGCTGGTGGTAAATAGGGCCACAGGAGGGCAATTTCCTATCCCCGGCATCACACTGTCACTTTGGCTGTTGTCCCCTGGCACTAAGGAAGCCTTCAAGCCTCTGTCAGCACTCAGCTCTTACTTTACCCTTTTGCTCCTTCTCCTTAGCCTTCTCTTTGCCCAACTCGTCCTCTTTGGCAGGCTGCAAATATGCCCCCATGGGAGGCAACAGATGATTAAAACCTTCCCTGCAAAGAAAGAAGGTGAAAGAGAATATGAAGCTGGCAGCAACGGCTGACCACCCTGCCACGAGCAGCTAGAGAAGGCCCCAGAGGAGAAACCCCACACTCGGCTTCTCCAGCTGCGCTTTGCTTCTGCTCTCCGCTGAGGGAGAGCTTGCTCTGGGGCAAAACTGCCACCTGCAGCCTCCTGCTGCGGCCTGGCTTCTGCTTTCCGGGGCAGGCAGGAAGAAGGCTGCTCAATGGCAGCATGCAAGCAGGAGCCAGCGCTCATCAAGGTCAGAGGGATAATGAGGAAAGGAGCCCCACCTCCTTCAGCAGCAGTGCTTGGCGGTAGCACTCACACACGCTCTCCCAAACTTTAGCCATATCTGGGCAGCAAGAAAAACAGGGGCTCTGCCTGAAGTCAACAAGCTCACCACCATCCCACCCGCTCCAAACCAAGCAGACACACGCAGCACCCACCACCACCACCACCACCATCCCCAAGAGCACCCGCACAGCGGGCGGCTGCAGAGCTGACACCTTAACTGACTTCCAACCAGAAGCCCTCCGCTGGCTCCGCCAGAGCTCTGGAGACAAAAGAAGGACAGAAGAAAGGCTTGCCACAAGGCCTTCCTCCCAGCCAGGAGGCCGAGGCGTCTCCGACGGCAGAGCCTCTTCCCCGCTCTGCGGGCGCCAGCACAACCAGGGCCGAGAAACCAGGGGCCGTGACTGCGCTTCCCAACACGAAGCCAAGCTCAGCAGCAGGAATCACAGGCTCTGGCAAAGCAAACGATCCCGCTCGAACACGGGCCTTTCCAAGAGCCTCTCCAGAGCCCAGCAGCAGCACCAGGACACCTCAGCCTTCTGCCAACAGCACTCCTGTCCTTTCACAGCCTCCTCGCAAAGCCGGACCCTCTCCTGGCAAAAACTGCCCCTCCGTCCCCAGCCCGGCAAGAGCACAGGCCTCTGCCCACGGGCACCTCGCGGGCTCGCGGAGCTCCAGGCCTTACCTGCCTTCCGGAAACGCACAGGCTGCCGAGACAGCGATGGCAGAAGCGGAGCAAGGCAGAAACGGGCCGGTTCCGCGCCGTCGCCCCCAGCTCTGACGAATCCCCTGCGCGCTCAGCAAGGCTTTGGCCCAGCTCAAGCCGGCCGCACCCAACGCCCCACACACCCCGCCTGCCCGCCCCCAACGGAAGTGACGCCTCCCGCCCCTCCCTGCTGCGCGCTCCCCATTGGCTGCGGCGGCGCGTGGCCTGCCGGGGCTGCACAGGCGGGAGGGGAGGGCAGGGGCGGGGCGAGCAGGGCAGGGGCGGGGCGAGGCAGTGGGCGTGCGCGTGCGCAGTGCGGGGCCCCGCGGCAGAGCGCCCCGGGCAGGGCGGGCGAGGGGCGGGGCTGCGCGCATGCGCGGAGGCCGCAGGCGCTGGGGAGGCAGCAGCAGCTGCGCGTGCGCGGCCTGGGGCCTGGGCGAGGCGTGGGGGGGGCTGCTGAGGTGCTGCCGCGGGGGCAGCAGCTGCCCCGGAGAGACCTTCCCGTGTCTCTGCCGGAGAGGATCCCCGAGGGCCTGGGGAGGGAGAGCTGCGCGGCCTGGATGCTTTTTGTGAGACTTCCAAAGCCAAGTGGAAGTGGGCAGTCAAAGCAGGGAGTCCCCTGCATCGCTGATGGGGAGCTCCAGAAGGCAGCTGCTGGAAGCTGCCTGGGACTGCACACGCCGGGTGAGCTGGTGTGAGCACCAGAGGGGTTTGGTCTCTGTGCCCTGCTGCCGAGCTGTGCGCCTGCCTGCGCAGCAGCAGGTGGTCCTGCAGGAGAGGGAGGTAGATGCGACTGCAGGCGTTGAAATCCACAAAGCAAGGGGGAGAGAGACAGAGGCACAAGAGGAGGCTCTAATTCCTCGTCAGGAGAAAAACGCAACCGATGGCAGAGTCTCCCCAAACCCTGGCACGCGCTTGGCCCTCCCAAGGAGACGTACCTCCCCGGGCCACGGTGCCCTCAGAGGAGGACCAGCTCCATCATGGAGCACCTCCTTGCAAGAGTGCGACTCCAGCCATTTGCCTGACAATGTCCCCTGCCACGTAGCTCCTGCCTTTTGTTTCTCCAAACATGGCTCATGACAGTTCTCCTCACGGGGGCCCTCTCGTGTCTCCCATGTCTCCTCCCATGTGCCTCCTCCTGTGTCTCCTGCCTGCAGCGTCTCCTGCCCGTTCTTCAGCACGTTGGAACAGAGGCACCATGGGCTCCTCTGACTGCCTGAAGTCCTGCTGCGCAATGGGCTCTTGTCATCTGTGGCAGAGTTGGCTGGAAGGGGCTGAGCCTGGCCCAGGGCAGCTCGTGGTCTCCTTGCACACAGGGCCCCTGCAGAGCCCTGCTCCCAAACCGAGCCATCTGTGCCCAGCACGGCCCTCACTCACACACACACACACACACACACACACACACACGCACACGCGCACACACCCGCACTGTGGCTCCCTCCAAGAACTGCCCTTAGACACTCAGTCGGTCCTGTAGTTGGCCCTGGATCCCTGGTTTCCCAGTTGCCTCACGCACAAACCACACACACACACACACACACACACACACACACACACACACACACACACACACACACATTCAGCAAGGCCCTGCCCATGGGGGCCACCTCCAGCCCCCAGGATCCCCCCGCGGGGCAGAGCCCGGCAGGGCCCCCACAGGTGGGGACGGAACCAGGCGTGCCGTCACCACGGCCCACCTATGCCATCATCAGTGACCTCAGCAACGCTGTTCCAGAGCCGTTGGGAGACCGTTGGTGGGAGAAGGGCCAGGAGGGTGCTCTCCGTTCCTGCCCGCCATGAGCCAGCTGGAGCGGCTGTGGATGAGGAGGAAGGCGGCGCTGCGCATCAGGAGGAAGGTGGGCCCGACCGTTTGGGACCGCCGCGCCGCCCTCCTGCCGAGTGCCGCAGCCGCCCCGGAGCCCGTGGAGGTGGAGCGCGCGGAGGAGGAGGAGGAGCCCATGCAGGTGGAGCCTGTGGAGGGGCAGCCCACCCCGCAGCCCCTGGACCTGCCCCAGGGGCCAAAGAGGAGGAGGAGGCGCTAGCCCGGCAGAAGGCCCCCGCTGCCCACAAGCCAGGGCACGGCCCCCCAGCAAGACCAGGCTGGGGCTGGCACTCAGCCCGGGGCAGCCGAGCCCAAGGCGCCGGGCTTGGAGGCTGAGGAGCGCCGGGCTGCGCGGCACCTCCTGGCCCGCCCCTGACTGCCGGGCACCAACATCTGCCCGGCAGAGGCAGGGCCCACCACGGGGCCACCTCCCTGCCAGGACTCCCCTCCACCTCCGCTGCAGGACGGAGACAGCACCACCCTGCCACGGCTCTCTTCAGCCCAGTAGATAGTTAGGAATATTATTATTTCAGGATTAGGAAGATAAGTAGTATGAAGATAGTTAGTGTAGGTATAGTTCTTGTAGTCTTAGTGGGTTCTTAGGCAGTTACTTAGAGAATTCTTTGAGCAGTTGGGGGGGGGGTCTTAGTTCATAGGTATTTGGCTAAGTGTAGGATAGAGTTCTTGTTTTTAGTTCCCCTTGGGTCAATTATTTCTTAGAGGCATCCTAAGTAGCATTAGTCATAGTTATTGGTTAGAGCTATTTGGTACCAGTAGGAGCATTAGTCCTAGTTGTTAGTTATAGTTCTTCTTAGTCAGACTTAGGGCATAGTTCTTCTTCCTGTAGGACAGTTCATGTTAGAGTGTAGTATGAGGCTGGGCAGCTCAGAGCTGGTGACAGTAATCTGAGTGTGCAGTTAGCTCGACTCAGTTACCGTATTGTTAGGGCAGCTGGAGGAGGCAAGAGTGCTTCTGTGTGCAGCTGCTTGTAGGACTGGGCCCCCCAAACCACCCTCTTGCCCTCTGCGGAAAAGCAGCTGGACTCTGGCATCTCCTGCACAGGGACGTGAGGTTAGAGAGTTTCACCAAAGAGGCCTCTAACGCCAGGATTTAGGAACAGGGGAAGGTCCCTTGCAAAGTGCCTGCGGCCACGAGGCTGTGGTTCATTTCTGCCTTCCTACAAAACCTGCTGAGGAGCCTTGGGGAAGCGCAAACAACAGGAACTTGACTCCCTGTCTCTCCTGAAACCTTGCATCTCCATCTTCGGCAGTCAACAGCACAGACAGAAAGGACTCTTCCCCCTTCGCTGCTCCAGCACCTCCTCACAGGGCTTCCATTTTGCCTATCTGCACAGCACTTGCTGAGGATGTCTGCACCGCACACTCGGGCTTTCCTCTTCTCTTCAAGACTGGTGGCAACACGGTGGGAGCTGATGAGGCGGCAGCTGTCCCAGCCCAGCAGGCAAGACTGGGCGTCCTGGCGAGCAGAGCCCCGATCCCAGCGGGCTGCCCTGGTGCGTCCCAGCAGTCGGCAATCGCCGGGGGTGTCCACGGCCTGAGGCACCCCACTGCAGGGCTGCGTGGGACCGGAGTGCTGAGAAAGGAGACGGCCCTGCAGAAACTCTCCCCTCTGGTAGGGCAGTGGGAAAAGGAGTGACAAAGAAGTCAAGCAAGGGAATTGTAAGGCATAAATGACTCCCAGCTGCATAAGAAGATGATTCAGCTGGTGATTGCTTTAAGCTGCTACCTTCAAGGGGAACAAGGGGGAGAGCTATGAAAGAGTAATACCATCCCACCTGGTGTGGACCCTGCGCTGGACAGCTGGACTGACCCCAAGACCCCACGCGGTGAGAAGGGGGATGCCTGCACTGCGATTTCTCCGTGACTGATGGGGCATCAAGGGATCGGGATCCCGAAGACAGCCACTTGGTTGCAAACCTGAAGCGTGTGCAGAATAATATGTTAGTGTTTGGCTCTAGCTCTGGCTTTAGCTCTAGACCAGCCTGTTAGACGGAGATGAACGACTAACCCAGTATGTTCTAAGTATGCAAAAAAGGTTTGAAAATCTTTTTTAAAAAAATACATGCTCGATGATATCAATCCACACCACCTGAAATACAAGTGCCTGATATACAGCCTGGGGATGAAGTTTTAGTTAAAGTATTTTCACAAAAATCCAAGTTAAAACCTAAAAAGGGGACGCCCTTAGCCAAAACTTTGGAAAACTGGAATAAGATTGATGGTACCAAAAATTAGAAAAGAACCCAACAAAACAGTTGGTCCAACTGTGTCAGGAGGATTGCCCATTCCTGACAAAGGAGGGAAACCCAGCGGAACGGTGGCCACCGCAAGGGACTTGTGATCAGCAGGAACTAACTGTCTTGTGAAATCGTCTGGAAGGCAGGTTTCCAAGTCAAATGGATTACCGGTATGTTTGGGAGAACTGGGCATGGGCACAGGAGCACTTGAGCCAGGAGGGAGGGAGGAAAGAAACCTGCCGAAGGTAACACTCGTGTTAGCAGATACTAGGACCCCGGACTGTGCTCCAAAAGTTTCTGCTCCACCTTATATGCCTGATGATCTCTCTGTCATTACTTCCCCTCCTCCTCCTCCTTCTCCCTCTACTCCACCGGCTGCCGGACTCTGTGCTATGATCTCCAACGTGCTGACTAACCCTGCCGCTTTACAGCCAGGGGAAAGGGAGGGGCCAGTCCCCCTCCTCCTGTGCTGCAGGTATTTACTAATCGACCCCGGGACCCTGGCGATCTCGCCTGATGGGGGGGGGGGGTAAAATGCAGAGATTAAGAAAAGATGCAGAACCATGTGTCCAGTTCTTTTCTAATATATGCACCGGGCACAACCCGCTCTGGAGTGATACCCAAATTCTTCTGAGGGAATTCTTTCAACCAAATGAAGGGGATAAGATAATTAAAGATGCGGAAGTAGCACAGCAAGCCAGGGGAAATAGAAACCTCTGGCTAGTAAATGATCCAAACTGGGATTGTAATAATGCAGGAGATAGAGCTGTGTGTCAAACAGGACTTTGAAATGTAGCAGAAGCAATTAGAGCATGCAGAGTTAGGAGTAAGTTGGACTAAAGTACGAGAATGCAGACAGTGATTAGATGAACACCCCCACGACTTTTGGGGACTTCTGCGGTAAGCCCTGCTAAAATATGGAGGGATGACCCCACAAAACTTCAATGATGCTCTCGCAATTAGTGTTTTTATAGATCAAGCAGCCCCTGATACACAAAAGTCTTTTAAAGAGCATATGCCAGGCTGGCAAGGGGAGGGGGCACGGCAGAACCAGGGGAGATAGATGGAATCAAAGTGAACGTGCTGTACAATCAAGAGTTAATGATGTTTGTCATTATTGCGGGGAACAAGGGCACTGGCAGCAGGAATGCCCAGCGAGGCCCTGTGTACTTGGGAATAGAGGGGCCAGCATGAGAAAAACAAACACTAAGAATGAGACCAGGCAATTCCCAGTCAGTCCACAATGACAGGAGAGAGGAGGCTCAGAAAATACTGTGGAAATTGGGGTAAATATATGGGATACAGATTTTTGAATTTTGAGGGGCAGGTAATGGCAAATAGAGAAGGTTTAGAAGTTCCCTTTCTAGTGGATACTGGAGCCACCCTTTCCCTTTCAAATTTGGAGCCTAAAGGATGCAAGTCATCAGATAAAATAGTGACGCAAGGAGTAATGGGAAAAGGCGAACGAATGTTATCTAAGCCCTTATTGCTCACTTTTGGAGGTAAAAGAGTGTGGGGATGTTTTATAATTTCCACAGACTCGCCCTCTTGCCTCTTAGGGAGAGATCTCCTGCAAGCCTCGGATACTCACATCTGTTTACAGCCGGCAGGGATAAAATTCATAATTATGGGCTCATGTGTTCTGGCTAAGACACCAGAAGCAGAGTCGACTAATCTGCAAATTCCAACGAGTTTAGAATCAGTTCCTAAAAAGTTATGGAGCTCTTCAGGAATGGATGCTGGACTACTGAAATCAGCTAGTCCAGTCTCGATAAAAACAAAGGGGGGATTGCCTCCCACAGTTAAGCAATACCCTATCCCAAAGGAAGCAGAGAAGAGCATCCAAAAACAGCCTTTTTTAGTATGCCCATAGCTGAGGACAGCCAAGATCTCTTTGCTTTCACTGGGAAGGGACGACAATTAACTTGGATGAGGCTGCCGCAGGGATTTACTGGGTCTCCAACTATCTTTTTCGCATATACTCAAAAATGATCTCTCAGATAGCAAACTTCCAGGACATTCAGTGTTAATACAATATGTGGATGATTTGCTATTAGCAAGTAAAGATTATGAGACATGTTTAAAAGACACTATTTCTCTATGTAATGCTCTTGCAGAAAAAGGGCATCGAGCATCTCTGTCTAAACTTCAGCTGTCTCAAGAAGAGGTAAAATAGTTGGGTTTTATTTTAAAGGAAGGACACAGGTTAATTGATCCAGAATGAGTAAAGACAATTCTTAATATGCCTCGTCCTGTAACAAAAAAGCAACTTAGGGGATTTTTAGGAGCTGCAGGATTTTGCTGACCATGGATTCCTGGGTTAGGAGAATTTACTAAGCCTTTAGTGCAGGTAAGAAAAGAAAAAAAAAAAAGAGGAGATAGAGCCTTTGGCCTGGGGTCCAGAAAGGGAGAAAGCTTTTACATCTGTAAAAAAGGTGTTGGTTTCAGCCCCTGCTCTAAGGTTACCAGATTATAGCAAACCATTTGAATTATTTGTCCATGAATGACAGGGAGTAGCAAGTGGGGTACTCACCCAAAAACTAGGTCCTCACCGTAGACCAGTGGCCTATTTACTCCACACAGCTAGACGTGGTAGCTAAAGGCACTCCAGGATGCATCAGAGCAATAGCAGCTACTGCAGCTCTTATTGAAAAAAACAGGACCTGTAGTTTTGGGTCACTCATTGACTGTGTATGTGCCACATGAAGTAGAACTGTTAATGAAATAATACGCAACTCAAGCACTATCCCCACAGAGAGCTCACCGCTATGAACTGCTAATATTGCATGCAGATAATGTGACTTTAAAGAGATGCAATATCTTAAATCCAGCAACGCTACTGCCTCTACCTGAGGATGGAGAGCCGCATCATTCCTGTGAACAGGTGGTCGTCAGCTCAAGCAAGCCCCGGCAGGACCTTAAAGACGAACCTTTGGGAAACCCGGACTTAGTTCTGTCTACAGACGGATCATCCTATTATTTGGACGGAAGGCGCCACTCAGGTTATCCTGACACCAACATCTTTGAGGTACTTGAGACTAATCCTTTGTCTCCATCTGTAAGTGCTCAAGGAGCAGAATTAATAGCATTGACCCAAGCAGCAAAAATCGGAAAGAACCTGCGGGTAAATATCCATACCGATTCTAAATATGCATTTGGAGTATTTGATGTAACAGGGATGTTATGGAAAGAACAAGGATTTTTTACGTCATCAGGAAAGAAAATAGCTGATGGAGAAAAAATACGTAATCTGCTGGAAGCAGTCCAACTGCCCCAAATTGCTGCAATACACTGCCCAGCCCATACTAAGGACACTACAGAAATTAGTAGAGGAAATGCGTTAGCTGACGCCGCTGCGAAGGCTGCAGCCCGACAACCTCTCAGAGAAGTATGGTGGCAGTTCCAAGGATGAACCAAAGTGAGTGGCCAAATTTAAGAGACCCCAAAACCATGTATGAAAAGGACTGCTCAGTGGAAGAGAACAAAACAATGGGAGTAGTGGGAAGCAAAACAAGATGATGATGCAATATGGACAATTGGAAGAAAACCAATTCTACCCCCAAAATATTTAATTACTATAGCTAGGTGGTTTCACGATACAGCTCATGGGGGAGCCGAGGCAATAGCTAAACAGGTACAGAAAGTATGGGCCGCTCCAGGAATTTATGCGGCTGCAGAAAGAATAACAAATAGCTGCCCGACCTGCCAGAACTTTTCAAGTAGCAAACCAAGCTCAGAGCTAGGGGGATGACCATGGGCCCACTTCCCTTTCCAAAAGCTACAAACAGATTATGCGGGTATGCCATCTGCCAATGGGTACAAACACTTGTTAGTGATAGCAGATCAGTTATCAGGCTGGGTAGAAGCTTTCCCAACAAGAAAGGCCGATGCAGGAGGGGTAGTAAAAGCCTTACTGAAAGAAACCATACCTAGGTAGAGAGTCCCAGAAGCCATTGATTGAGACAGGGGTGCCCATTTTACGGCAAGCATAATCACTCAGTTATAGAAATCATTAGGCATAAAAAGAAACCTATGCACCCCTTATCACCCACAATCTTCAGGACAAGTAGAGAGAACGAATAGAACCTTAACAGGAAAAATAGCAAGAATATGTAGACGTGCTAGCCTAAAATGGCCAGAAGCATTAAACTTAGCTCTATGGGATGTTTGAAATGCCCCACAGCAACCCATAGGACTAACGCCAGCAGAAATTCTCTTCGGGAGACATTTAGCTGTACTAGGGACTTGTTATTCCAGCTAAGACCAGCCTGTTAGACGGAGGTGAACGACTAAGCCGGTATGTTCTAAGTATGCAAAAAAGGTTTGAAAATCTTTTTTTTAAAAAATATATGCTCGATGATATCAATCCACACCACCTGAAATACAAGTGCCTGATATACAGCCTGGGGATGAAGTTTTAGTTAAAGTATTTTCACAAAAATCCAAGTTAAAGCCTAAATGGAATGGGCCATATACTCTCATATTATGTTCTTATTTTGCTGTTAGAGATGAGCTGTACTTGTATATGTTGAAAAAGAATGTGTATGTGTAAGAACACTTTGTAATCTTATATAAATAGATGGCATTATTGTAGATACAAGTAATCAATGAAATATTTGTATTTGTAACTTTACCCCAAATTATGGGGTGCGACTTTAATTATTTAGCTCCCATTAGATCTTATCAATTGTTACAATCTAATTATACATTGAGCCAAAATTTACTACCTACCCCCATTGGAATGAATCTTACACTAGTCAAGAAACTACTCCAATGTGATGATTTGCGTTGACTGCTAGAACGCACCTGAAACAATGGAGAAAACTCTAATCACCATTCATCATGATGCAGAAGAGAGACACCACGTCTTGGAAAGGGTAAAAAGGGACGGAGAACATCATGGCTGGGAAACTCTCCTCGGATGGTCACCAACTGCAACAGGGATTTATAATCACCTGTTGCACCCAGTAGTAGTCGTGTTAAGTTTAACTGTGTTATGCCTATTACTTACGATCATATTATACAGAAGATTATGGAAAGTGATAGTATGCCTCGAAAGGCTTCAAGAACTCCCTTTAAAGGATTAGCAGGGATGCTTCATAAAAACAAAGGAGGGACTGTTAAAGAATATTGAGCTGAAACTGTCTAGAGATAGCTGCTTAGCACAACTTCTATACAACTTGCTTAGCATGAGGAGCTAGATTTGCTGAAGCCTTAGGCCGCACTTAGATAAAATAATGAACTTTTACTTAGTCCAGTAGGAAAAGAGGCCTCAGAGCTGGTTCCAGCTGGGAAGATAAGGAAGTTACAAGCAGTCTGCATTCCTGCGTCTCACACTCCGAAAGGGAGGATGTCAAGGCTGTGAAATAAGACCGGTGCAGGGCATTAGGACCTTGAGGGACAAAGCCTTAGCTCACTGCTGGGGCAGTGTTAATTGCTATGATTTAGAATCACCTCCTCCTCCTCAGGACCTTGAGAGACAACAGTAAGACCCAACAAGAAACAAAGGGACAACCGTCAGCAGTTGTGCTGACGGTTTACAGTCAGTTACAACAGTAAAGATAAGGGAGAAAAAGAGCCTGCCTAGGAACAAGGATGACACCCAATAAGGAGCAGGAGACCCCAGACCAAAAAATTACTCTTGGTCTGAACTACCGCGTGAGGGGTTGGAAACTTAATTTGAAAAAACTATAACTGCCCAGGATTTGTTTATGTTAGGGTCCCTCTTTGGAGGCACCCAGCTCGAGCTGTAATTATGGCACGCCCGTGATTAAAATTTAATTTGTTTTGATTTGGCTCTGAAATTTTCTGCGGGAACCTAGGGTCGAGCCCTGTTATGGTGGCCGACAAGCCTCATTTCCATAACATGGATCATCCTATTATTTGGACGGAAGGTGCCACTCAGGTTATCCTGACACCAACATCTTTGAGGTACTTGAGACTAATCCTTTGTCTCCGTCTGTAAGTGCTCAAGGAGCAGAATTAATAGCATTGACCCAAGCAGCAAAAATCGGTAAGAACCTGCGGGTAAATATCCATACCGATTCTAAATATGCATTTGGAGTATTTGATGTAACAGGGATGTTATGGAAAGAACAAGGATTTTTTACGTCATCAGGAAAGAAAATAGCTGATGGAGAAAAAATACGTAATCTGCTGGAAGCAGTCCAACTGCCCCAAAGAAATTGCTGCAATACACTGCCCAGCCCATACTAAAGACACTACAGAAATTAGTAGAGGAAATGCGTTAGCTGACGCTGCTGCGAAGGCTGCAGCCCCACAACCTCTCAGAGAAGGTATGGTGGCAGTTCCAAGGATGAACCAAAGTGAGTGGCCAAATTTAAGAGACCCCCCAAACCATGCATGAAAAGGACTGCTCAGTGGAAGAGAACAAAACAATGGGAGTAGTGGGAAGCAAAACAAGATGATGATGGAATATGGACAATTGGAAGAAAACCAATTCTACCCCCAAAATATTTAATTACTATAGCTAGGTGGTTTCACAATAAAGCTCATGGGGGAGCCGAAGCAATAGCTAAACAGGTACAGAAAGTATGGGCCGCTCCAGGAATTTATGCGGCTGCAGAAAGAATAACAAATAGCTGCCCGACCTGCCAGAACTTTTCAAGTAGCAAACCAAGCTCAGAGCTAGGGGGATGACCATGGGCCCACTTCCCTTTCCAAAAGCTACAAACAGATTATGCGGGTATGCCATCTGCCAATGGGTACAAACACTTGTTAGTGATAGCAGATCAGTTATCAGGCTGGGTAGGAGCTTTCCCAACAAGAAAGGCCGATGCAGGAGGGGTAGTAAAAGCCTTACCGAAAGAAACCATACCTAGGTAGAGAGTCCCAGAAGCCACTGATTGAGACAGGGGTGCCCATTTTACGGCAAGCATAATCACTCAGTTATAGAAATCATTAGGCATAAAAAGAAACCTATGCACCCCTTATCACCCACAGTCTTCAGGACAAGTAGAGAGAATGAATAGAACCTTAACAGGAAAAATAGCAAGAATATGTAGACGTGCTAGCCTAAAATGGCCAGAAGCATTAAACTTAGCTCTATGGGATGTTTGAAATGCCCCACAGCAACCCATAGGACTAACGCCAGCAGAAATTCTCTTCGGGAGACATTTAGCTGTACTAGGGACTTGTTATTCCAGCTAAGACCAGCCTGTTAGACGGAGGTGAACGACTAAGCCGGTATGTTCTAAGTATGCAAAACAGGTTTGAAAATCTTTTTTAAAAAATATATATGCTCGATGATATCAATCCACACCACCTGAAATACAGGTGCCTGATATACAGCCTGGGGATGAAGTTTTAGTTAAAGTATTTGCACAAAAATCCAAGTTAAAGCCTAAATGGAATGGGCCATATACTCTCATATTATGTTCTTATTTTGCTGTTAGAGTTGAACTGTACTTGTATATGCTGAGAAAGGATGTGTATGTGTAAGAACACTTTGTAATCTTATATTCATAGATGGCATTGTTGTAGATACAAGTAACCATTCCAATATTTGTATTTGTAACTTTACCAGAATCATGGGATGTGATTTTAAGTATTTAGCTCCTATTACATCTTATCAGTTGTTACAATCTAATTATACATTAATTCAAAATTTACTACCTACCCCCATTGGAATGAATCTCACCCTGGTAAGGAAACTCCTACAACATGAGGACCTGCGTTGACTGCTAGAACGCATCCAAAACAGTGGACAGAAAGCGCTAATCACTGTTCATCATGATGCAGAAGAGAGACACCACGTCTTGGAAAGGGTAAAAAGGGACGGAGAACATCATGGCTGGGAAACTCTCCTCGGATGGTCACCAACTGCAACAGGGATTTATAATCACCTGTTGCACCCAGTAGTAGTCGTGTTAAGTTTAACTGTGTTATGCCTATTACTTACGATCGTATTATACAGAAGATTATGGAAAGTGATAGTATGCCTCGAAAGGCTTCAAGAACTCCCTTTAAAGGATTAGCAGGGATGCTTCATAAAAACAAAGGGGGGACTGTTAAGGAATAGCAAACTGAAACTGTCTAGAGGTAGCCACTTAGCACAACTTCTATACAACTTGCTTAGCATGAGGAGCTAAATTTGCTGAAGCCTTAGGCCGCACTTAGATAAAATAATGAACTTTTACTTAGTCCAGTAAGAAAAGGGCCTCAGAGCTGGTTCCAGCTGGGAACATAAGGAAGTTACAAGCAGTCTGCATTCCTGCGTCTCACACTCCGAAAGGGAGGACGTCAAGGCTGTGAAATAAGACCGGTGCAGGGCATTAGGACCTTGAGGGACAAAGCCTTAGCTCACTGCTGGGGCAGTGTTAATTGCTATGATTTAGAATCACCTCCTCCTCCTCAGGACCTTGAGAGACAACAGTAAGACCCAACAAGAAACGAAGGTACAACCGTCAGCAGAAACCACAACAGTAAAGATAAGGGAGAAAAAGAGCCTGCCTAGGAACAAGGATGACACCCAATAAGGAGCAGGAGACCCCAGACCAAAAAATTACTCTTGGTCTGAACTACCGCGTGAGGGGTGGGAAACTTAATTTGAAAAAGCTATAATTGCCCAGGGATTTCTATGTTCGGGGTCCCTCTTCGGAGGCACCCAGCTCGAGCTGTAATTACTGCACGTGTGTAATTAAAATTTAATTCTTTAATTTGCTTTGATTTGGCTCTGAACTTTACTTGCGGGAACCTAGGGTCGAGCCCTGTTATGGTGGCTGACAAGCCTCATTTCCATAACAGTGTCAGCACAGCATGAGCTGGCTCTGCAGCCTGTGCTCACCAGCTGGGCACCTGCCTCTGCAGCAGAAGGTGGTTCTGCAGCAGACCTGGGTGTGTTTGAGCAGCTGCGTTGGCATCCGCAGAGAAGGAGATACCCGGAGCTTTGGCACCCCGATGGGGCACAACAGCCCCCGGCAAAGCTCTGGATGCCCAGGGCTAGGCCCTCTCTTCTTGGGACAGGGGGAGAGAGAGAGGTAACGTGTCCAACGCACACGTCTCCCTGCCACAAGGACCAGAGCACACCAGTGCCCCAGTCCGATTCTCCACACGTCTCACCTCTCTGAGGGCTCGGGTCCCAGGACTTGCTCTCCCATGCTGCCGTCTCTTTTGACCCCAGGCAACTTCAGGGGGGAAAGTCTTCTTCGAGAAAGGAGGCGCTTCCCAGCAGGACTCCCTGCAAGCGGGACATGAGAAACCCCTTCAGAAGAGTGTCTTTGTGGCACCGCAGGCAAGAAGTACTTGCAGAGCTGCTCTGTCCTGGTGTGAGACTGTCTGTGGCAGTACTCCCCATTCCCTTGGGGTCACGTTTCCTAGCAGGACTTAGGTCCTTTCTGACAGTGCTCGAAGGAAAGAGCCCTTGGCAATACACGTGAGGGAAGGGAGTGCAGTGGGCAAGTGTCCTTCAGCAGATCAACTGCAAGGTGCAGCACCGGGCTGTCCCAAGCTCCTCTTCCATGGTCAGCCCCTGAAAGGTGACTGCTGGTGGTAAATAGGGCCACAGGAGGGCAATTTCCTATCCCCGGCATCACACTGTCACTTTGGCTGTTGTCCCCTGGCACTAAGGAAGCCTTCAAGCCTCTGTCAGCACTCAGCTCTTACTTTACCCTTTTGCTCCTTCTCCTTAGCCTTCTCTTTGCCCAACTCGTCCTCTTTGGCAGGCTGCAAATATGCCCCCATGGGAGGCAACAGATGATTAAAACCTTCCCTGCAAGGAAAGAAGGTGAAAGAGAATATGAAGCTGGCAGCAACGGCTGACCACCCTGCCACGAGCAGCTAGAGAAGGCCCCAGAGGAGAAACCCCACACTCGGCTTCTCCAGCTGCGCTTTGCTTCTGCTCTCCGCTGAGGGAGAGCTTGCTCTGGGGCAAAACTGCCACCTGCAGCCTCCTGCTGCGGCCTGGCTTCTGCTTTCCGGGGCAGGCAGGAAGAAGGCTGCTCAATGGCAGCATGCAAGCAGGAGCCAGCGCTCATCAAGGTCAGAGGGATAATGAGGAAAGGAGCCCCACCTCCTTCAGCAGCAGTGCTTGGCGGTAGCACTCACACACGCTCTCCCAAACTTTAGCCATATCTGGGCAGCAAGAAAAACAGGGGCTCTGCCTGAAGTCAACAAGCTCACCACCATCCCACCCGCTCCAAACCAAGCAGACACACGCAGCACCCACCACCACCACCACCACCATCCCCAAGAGCACCCGCACAGCGGGCGGCTGCAGAGCTGACACCTTAACTGACTTCCAACCAGAAGCCCTCCGCTGGCTCCGCCAGAGCTCTGGAGACAAAAGAAGGACAGAAGAAAGGCTTGCCACAAGGCCTTCCTCCCAGCCAGGAGGCCGAGGCGTCTCCGACGGCAGAGCCTCTTCCCCGCTCTGCGGGCGCCAGCACAACCAGGGCCGAGAAACCAGGGGCCGTGACTGCGCTTCCCAACACGAAGCCAAGCTCAGCAGCAGGAATCACAGGCTCTGGCAAAGCAAACGATCCCGCTCGAACACGGGCCTTTCCAAGAGCCTCTCCAGAGCCCAGCAGCAGCACCAGGACACCTCAGCCTTCTGCCAACAGCACTCCTGTCCTTTCACAGCCTCCTCGCAAAGCCGGACCCTCTCCTGGCAAAAACTGCCCCTCCGTCCCCAGCCCGGCAAGAGCACAGGCCTCTGCCCACGGGCACCTCGCGGGCTCGCGGAGCTCCAGGCCTTACCTGCCTTCCGGAAACGCACAGGCTGCCGAGACAGCGATGGCAGAAGCGGAGCAAGGCAGAAACGGGCCGGTTCCGCGCCGTCGCCCCCAGCTCTGACGAATCCCCTGCGCGCTCAGCAAGGCTTTGGCCCAGCTCAAGCCGGCCGCACCCAACGCCCCACACACCCCGCCTGCCCGCCCCCAACGGAAGTGACGCCTCCCGCCCCTCCCTGCTGCGCGCTCCCCATTGGCTGCGGCGGCGCGTGGCCTGCCGGGGCTGCACAGGCGGGAGGGGAGGGCAGGGGCGGGGCGAGCAGGGCAGGGGCGGGGCGAGGCAGTGGGCGTGCGCGTGCGCAGTGCGGGGCCCCGCGGCAGAGCGCCCCGGGCAGGGCGGGCGAGGGGCGGGGCTGCGCGCATGCGCGGAGGCCGCAGGCGCTGGGGAGGCAGCAGCAGCTGCGCGTGCGCGGCCTGGGGCCTGGGCGAGGCGTGGGGGGGGGCTGCTGAGGTGCTGCCGCGGGGGCAGCAGCTGCCCCGGAGAGACCTTCCCGTGTCTCTGCCGGAGAGGATCCCCGAGGGCCTGGGGAGGGAGAGCTGCGCGGCCTGGATGCTTTTTGTGAGACTTCCAAAGCCAAGTGGAAGTGGGCAGTCAAAGCAGGGAGTCCCCTGCATCGCTGATGGGGAGCTCCAGAAGGCAGCTGCTGGAAGCTGCCTGGGACTGCACACGCCGGGTGAGCTGGTGTGAGCACCAGAGGGGTTTGGTCTCTGTGCCCTGCTGCCGAGCTGTGCGCCTGCCTGCGCAGCAGCAGGTGGTCCTGCAGGAGAGGGAGGTAGATGCGACTGCAGGCGTTGAAATCCACAAAGCAAGGGGGAGAGAGACAGAGGCACAAGAGGAGGCTCTAATTCCTCGTCAGGAGAAAAACGCAACCGATGGCAGAGTCTCCCCAAACCCTGGCACGCGCTTGGCCCTCCCAAGGAGACGTACCTCCCCGGGCCACGGTGCCCTCAGAGGAGGACCAGCTCCATCATGGAGCACCTCCTTGCAAGAGTGCGACTCCAGCCATTTGCCTGACAATGTCCCCTGCCACGTAGCTCCTGCCTTTTGTTTCTCCAAACATGGCTCATGACAGTTCTCCTCACGGGGGCCCTCTCGTGTCTCCCATGTCTCCTCCCATGTGCCTCCTCCTGTGTCTCCTGCCTGCAGCGTCTCCTGCCCGTTCTTCAGCACGTTGGAACAGAGGCACCATGGGCTCCTCTGACTGCCTGAAGTCCTGCTGCGCAATGGGCTCTTGTCATCTGTGGCAGAGTTGGCTGGAAGGGGCTGAGCCTGGCCCAGGGCAGCTCATGGTCTCCTTGCACACAGGGCCCCTGCAGAGCCCTGCTCCCAAACCGAGCCATCTGTGCCCAGCACGGCCCTCACTCACACACACACACACACACACACACGCACACGCACACGCGCACACACCCGCACTGTGGCTCCCTCCAAGAACTGCCCTTAGACACTCAGTCGGTCCTGTAGTTGGCCCTGGATCCCTGGTTTCCCAGTTGCCTCACGCACAAACCACACACACACACACACACACACACACACACACACACACACACACACACATTCAGCAAGGCCCTGCCCATGGGGGCCCCCTCCAGCCCCCAGGATCCCCCCGCGGGGCAGAGCCCGGCAGGGCCCCCACAGGTGGGGACGGAACCAGGCGTGCCGTCACCACGGCCCACCTATGCCATCATCAGTGACCTCAGCAACGCTGTTCCAGAGCCGTTGGGAGACCGTTGGTGGGAGAAGGGCCAGGAGGGTGCTCTCCGTTCCTGCCCGCCATGAGCCAGCTGGAGCGGCTGTGGATGAGGAGGAAGGCGGCGCTGCGCATCAGGAGGAAGGTGGGCCCGACCGTTTGGGACCGCCGCGCCGCCCTCCTGCCGAGTGCCACAGCCACCCCGGAGCCCGTGGAGGTGGAGCGCGCGGAGGAGGAGGAGGAGCCCATGCAGGTGGAGCCTGTGGAGGGGCAGCCCACCCCGCAGCCCCTGGACCTGCCCCAGGGGCCAAAGAGGAGGAGGAGGCGCTAGCCCGGCAGAAGGCCCCCGCTGCCCACAAGCCAGGGCACGGCCCCCCAGCAAGACCAGGCTGGGGCTGGCACTCAGCCCGGGGCAGCCGAGCCCAAGGCGCCGGGCTTGGAGGCTGAGGAGCGCCGGGCTGCGCGGCACCTCCTGGCCCGCCCCTGACTGCCGGGCACCAACATCTGCCCGGCAGAGGCAGGGCCCACCACGGGGCCACCTCCCTGCCAGGACTCCCCTCCACCTCCGCTGCAGGACGGAGACAGCACCACCCTGCCACGGCTCTCTTCAGCCCAGTAGATAGTTAGGAATATTATTATTTCAGGATTAGGAAGATAAGTAGTATGAAGATAGTTAGTGTAGGTATAGTTCTTGTAGTCTTAGTGGGTTCTTAGGCAGTTACTTAGAGAATTCTTTGAGCAGTTGGGGGGGGGTGGGTCTTAGTTCATAGGTATTTGGCTAAGTGTAGGATAGAGTTCTTGTTTTTAGTTCCCCTTGGGTCAATTATTTCTTAGAGGCATCCTAAGTAGCATTAGTCATAGTTATTGGTTAGAGCTATTTGGTACCAGTAGGAGCATTAGTCCTAGTTGTTAGTTATAGTTCTTCTTAGTCAGACTTAGGGCATAGTTCTTCTTCCTGTAGGACAGTTCATGTTAGAGTGTAGTATGAGGCTGGGCAGCTCAGAGCTGGTGACAGTAATCTGAGTGTGCAGTTAGCTCGACTCAGTTACCGTATTGTTAGGGCAGCTGGAGGAGGCAAGAGTGCTTCTGTGTGCAGCTGCTTGTAGGACTGGGCCCCCCAAACCACCCTCTTGCCCTCTGCGGAAAAGCAGCTGGACTCTGGCATCTCCTGCACAGGGACGTGAGGTTAGAGAGTTTCACCAAAGAGGCCTCTAACGCCAGGATTTAGGAACAGGGGAAGGTCCCTTGCAAAGTGCCTGCGGCCACGAGGCTGTGGTTCATTTCTGCCTTCCTACAAAACCTGCTGAGGAGCCTTGGGGAAGCGCAAACAACAGGAACTTGACTCCCTGTCTCTCCTGAAACCTTGCATCTCCATCTTCGGCAGTCAACAGCACAGACAGAAAGGACTCTTCCCCCTTCGCTGCTCCAGCACCTCCTCACAGGGCTTCCATTTTGCCTATCTGCACAGCACTTGCTGAGGATGTCTGCACCGCACACTCGGGCTTTCCTCTTCTCTTCAAGACTGGTGGCAACACGGTGGGAGCTGATGAGGCGGCAGCTGTCCCAGCCCAGCAGGCAAGACTGGGCGTCCTGGCGAGCAGAGCCCCGATCCCAGCGGGCTGCCCTGGTGCGTCCCAGCAGTCGGCAATCGCCGGGGGTGTCCACGGCCTGAGGCACCCCACTGCAGGGCTGCGTGGGACCGGAGTGCTGAGAAAGGAGACGGCCCTGCAGAAACTCTCCCCTCTGGTAGGGCAGTGGGAAAAGGAGTGACAAAGAAGTCAAGCAAGGGAATTGTAAGGCATAAATGACTCCCAGCTGCATAAGAAGATGATTCAGCTGGTGATTGCTTTAAGCTGCTACCTTCAAGGGGAACAAGGGGGAGAGCTATGAAAGAGTAATACCATCCCACCTGGTGTGGACCCTGCGCTGGACAGCTGGACTGACCCCAAGACCCCACGCGGTGAGAAGGGGATGCCTGCACTGCGATTTCTCCGTGACTGATGGGGCATCAAGGGATCGGGATCCTGAAGACAGCCACTTGGTTGCAAACCTGAAGCGTGTGCAGAATAATATGTTAGTGTTTGGCTCTAGCTCTGGCTTTAGCTCTAGACCAGCCTGTTAGACGGAGATGAACGACTAACCCAGTATGTTCTAAGTATGCAAAAAAGGTTTGAAAATCTTTTTTAAAAAAATACATGCTCGATGATATCAATCCACACCACCTGAAATACAAGTGCCTGATATACAGCCTGGGGATGAAGTTTTAGTTAAAGTATTTTCACAAAAATCCAAGTTAAAACCTAAAAAGGGGACGCCCTTAGCCAAAACTTTGGAAAACTGGAATAAGATTGATGGTACCAAAAATTAGAAAAGAACCCAACAAAACAGTTGGTCCAACTGTGTCAGGAGGATTGCCCATTCCTGACAAAGGAGGGAAACCCAGCGGAACGGTGGCCACCGCAAGGGACTTGTGATCAGCAGGAACTAACTGTCTTGTGAAATCGTCTGGAAGGCAGGTTTCCAAGTCAAATGGATTACCGGTATGTTTGGGAGAACTGGGCATGGGCGCAGGAGCACTTGAGCCAGGAGGGAGGGAGGAAAGAAACCTGCCGAAGGTAACACTCGTGTTAGCAGATACTAGGACCCCGGACTGTGCTCCAAAAGTTTCTGCTCCACCTTATATGCCTGATGATCTCTCTGTCATTACTTCCCCTCCTCCTCCTCCTTCTCCCTCTACTCCACCGGCTGCCGGACTCTGTGCTATGATCTCCAACGTGCTGACTAACCCTGCCGCTTTACAGCCAGGGGAAAGGGAGGGGCCAGTCCCCCTCCTCCTGTGCTGCAGGTATTTACTAATCGACCCCGGGACCCTGGCGATCTCGCCTGATGGGGGGGGGGTAAAATGCAGAGATTAAGAAAAGATGCAGAACCATGTGTCCAGTTCTTTTCTAATATATGCACCGGGCACAACCCGCTCTGGAGTGATACCCAAATTCTTCTGAGGGAATTCTTTCAACCAAATGAAGGGGATAAGATAATTAAAGATGCGGAAGTAGCACAGCAAGCCAGGGGAAATAGAAACCTCTGGCTAGCAAATGATCCAAACTGGGATTGTAATAATGCAGGAGATAGAGCTGTGTGTCAAACAGGACTTTGAAATGTAGCAGAAGCAATTAGAGCATGCAGAGTTAGGAGTAAGTTGGACTAAAGTACGAGAATGCAGACAGTGATTAGATGAACACCCCCACGACTTTTGGGGACTTCTGCGGTAAGCCCTGCTAAAATATGGAGGGATGACCCCACAAAACTTCAATGATGCTCTCGCAATTAGTGTTTTTATAGATCAAGCAGCCCCTGATACACAAAAGTCTTTTAAAGAGCATATGCCAGGCTGGCAAGGGGAGGGGGCACGGCAGAACCAGGGGAGATAGATGGAATCAAAGTGAACGTGCTGTACAATCAAGAGTTAATGATGTTTGTCATTATTGCGGGGAACAAGGGCACTGGCAGCAGGAATGCCCAGCGAGGCCCTGTGTACTTGGGAATAGAGGGGCCAGCATGAGAAAAACAAACACTAAGAATGAGACCAGGCAATTCCCAGTCAGTCCACAATGACAGGAGAGAGGAGGCTCAGAAAATACTGTGGAAATTGGGGTAAATATATGGGATACAGATTTTTGAATTTTGAGGGGCAGGTAATGGCAAATAGAGAAGGTTTAGAAGTTCCCTTTCTAGTGGATACTGGAGCCACCCTTTCCCTTTCAAATTTGGAGCCTAAAGGATGCAAGTCATCAGATAAAATAGTGACGCAAGGAGTAATGGGAAAAGGCGAACGAATGTTATCTAAGCCCTTATTGCTCACTTTTGGAGGTAAAAGAGTGTGGGGATGTTTTATAATTTCCACAGACTCGCCCTCTTGCCTCTTAGGGAGAGATCTCCTGCAAGCCTCGGATACTCACATCTGTTTACAGCCGGCAGGGATAAAATTCATAATTATGGGCTCATGTGTTCTGGCTAAGACACCAGAAGCAGAGTCGACTAATCTGCAAATTCCAACGAGTTTAGAATCAGTTCCTAAAAAGTTATGGAGCTCTTCAGGAATGGATGCTGGACTACTGAAATCAGCTAGTCCAGTCTCGATAAAAACAAAGGGGGGATTGCCTCCCACAGTTAAGCAATACCCTATCCCAAAGGAAGCAGAGAAGAGCATCCAAAAACAGCCTTTTTTAGTATGCCCATAGCTGAGGACAGCCAAGATCTCTTTGCTTTCACTGGGAAGGGACGACAATTAACTTGGATGAGGCTGCCGCAGGGATTTACTGGGTCTCCAACTATCTTTTTCGCATATACTCAAAAATGATCTCTCAGATAGCAAACTTCCAGGACATTCAGTGTTAATACAATATGTGGATGATTTGCTATTAGCAAGTAAAGATTATGAGACATGTTTAAAAGACACTATTTCTCTATGTAATGCTCTTGCAGAAAAAGGGCATCGAGCATCTCTGTCTAAACTTCAGCTGTCTCAAGAAGAGGTAAAATAGTTGGGTTTTATTTTAAAGGAAGGACACAGGTTAATTGATCCAGAATGAGTAAAGACAATTCTTAATATGCCTCGTCCTGTAACAAAAAAGCAACTTAGGGGATTTTTAGGAGCTGCAGGATTTTGCTGACCATGGATTCCTGGGTTAGGAGAATTTACTAAGCCTTTAGTGCAGGTAAGAAAAGAAAAAAAAAAAAGAGGAGATAGAGCCTTTGGCCTGGGGTCCAGAAAGGGAGAAAGCTTTTACATCTGTAAAAAAGGTGTTGGTTTCAGCCCCTGCTCTAAGGTTACCAGATTATAGCAAACCATTTGAATTATTTGTCCATGAATGACAGGGAGTAGCAAGTGGGGTACTCACCCAAAAACTAGGTCCTCACCGTAGACCAGTGGCCTATTTACTCCACACAGCTAGACGTGGTAGCTAAAGGCACTCCAGGATGCATCAGAGCAATAGCAGCTACTGCAGCTCTTATTGAAAAAAACAGGACCTGTAGTTTTGGGTCACTCATTGACTGTGTATGTGCCACATGAAGTAGAACTGTTAATGAAATAATACGCAACTCAAGCACTATCCCCACAGAGAGCTCACCGCTATGAACTGCTAATATTGCATGCAGATAATGTGACTTTAAAGAGATGCAATATCTTAAATCCAGCAACGCTACTGCCTCTACCTGAGGATGGAGAGCCGCATCATTCCTGTGAACAGGTGGTCGTCAGCTCAAGCAAGCCCCGGCAGGACCTTAAAGACGAACCTTTGGGAAACCCGGACTTAGTTCTGTCTACAGACGGATCATCCTATTATTTGGACGGAAGGCGCCACTCAGGTTATCCTGACACCAACATCTTTGAGGTACTTGAGACTAATCCTTTGTCTCCATCTGTAAGTGCTCAAGGAGCAGAATTAATAGCATTGACCCAAGCAGCAAAAATCGGTAAGAACCTGCGGGTAAATATCCATACCGATTCTAAATATGCATTTGGAGTATTTGATGTAACAGGGATGTTATGGAAAGAACAAGGATTTTTTACGTCATCAGGAAAGAAAATAGCTGATGGAGAAAAAATACGTAATCTGCTGGAAGCAGTCCAACTGCCCCAAATTGCTGCAATACACTGCCCAGCCCATACTAAGGACACTACAGAAATTAGTAGAGGAAATGCGTTAGCTGACGCCGCTGCGAAGGCTGCAGCCCCACAACCTCTCAGAGAAGTATGGTGGCAGTTCCAAGGATGAACCAAAGTGAGTGGCCAAATTTAAGAGACCCCAAAACCATGTATGAAAAGGACTGCTCAGTGGAAGAGAACAAAACAATGGGAGTAGTGGGAAGCAAAACAAGATGATGATGCAATATGGACAATTGGAAGAAAACCAATTCTACCCCCAAAATATTTAATTACTATAGCTAGGTGGTTTCACGATACAGCTCATGGGGGAGCCGAGGCTAAACAGGTACAGAAAGTATGGGCCGCTCCAGGAATTTATGCGGCTGCAGAAAGAATAACAAATAGCTGCCCGACCTGCCAGAACTTTTCAAGTAGCAAACCAAGCTCAGAGCTAGGGGGATGACCATGGGCCCACTTCCCTTTCCAAAAGCTACAAACAGATTATGCGGGTATGCCATCTGCCAATGGGTACAAACACTTGTTAGTGATAGCAGATCAGTTATCAGGCTGGGTAGAAGCTTTCCCAACAAGAAAGGCCGATGCAGGAGGGGTAGTAAAAGCCTTACTGAAAGAAACCATACCTAGGTAGAGAGTCCCAGAAGCCATTGATTGAGACAGGGGTGCCCATTTTACGGCAAGCATAATCACTCAGTTATAGAAATCATTAGGCATAAAAAGAAACCTATGCACCCCTTATCACCCACAATCTTCAGGACAAGTAGAGAGAACGAATAGAACCTTAACAGGAAAAATAGCAAGAATATGTAGACGTGCTAGCCTAAAATGGCCAGAAGCATTAAACTTAGCTCTATGGGATGTTTGAAATGCCCCACAGCAACCCATAGGACTAACGCCAGCAGAAATTCTCTTCGGGAGACATTTAGCTGTACTAGGGACTTGTTATTCCAGCTAAGACCAGCCTGTTAGACGGAGGTGAACGACTAAGCCGGTATGTTCTAAGTATGCAAAAAAGGTTTGAAAATCTTTTTTTTAAAAAATATATGCTCGATGATATCAATCCACACCACCTGAAATACAAGTGCCTGATATACAGCCTGGGGATGAAGTTTTAGTTAAAGTATTTTCACAAAAATCCAAGTTAAAGCCTAAATGGAATGGGCCATATACTCTCATATTATGTTCTTATTTTGCTGTTAGAGATGAGCTGTACTTGTATATGTTGAAAAAGAATGTGTATGTGTAAGAACACTTTGTAATCTTATATAAATAGATGGCATTATTGTAGATACAAGTAATCAATGAAATATTTGTATTTGTAACTTTACCCCAAATTATGGGGTGCGACTTTAATTATTTAGCTCCCATTAGATCTTATCAATTGTTACAATCTAATTATACATTGAGCCAAAATTTACTACCTACCCCCATTGGAATGAATCTTACACTAGTCAAGAAACTACTCCAATGTGATGATTTGCGTTGACTGCTAGAACGCACCTGAAACAATGGAGAAAACTCTAATCACCATTCATCATGATGCAGAAGAGAGACACCACATCTTGGAAAGGGTAAAAAGGGACGGAGAACATCATGGCTGGGAAACTCTCCTCGGATGGTCACCAACTGCAACAGGGATTTATAATCACCTGTTGCACCCAGTAGTAGTCGTGTTAAGTTTAACTGTGTTATGCCTATTACTTACGATCGTATTATACAGAAGATTATGGAAAGTGATAGTATGCCTCGAAAGGCTTCAAGAACTCCCTTTAAAGGATTAGCAGGGATGCTTCATAAAAACAAAGGGGGGACTGTTAAAGAATATTGAGCTGAAACTGTCTAGAGATAGCTGCTTAGCACAACTTCTATACAACTTGCTTAGCATGAGGAGCTAGATTTGCTGAAGCCTTAGGCCGCACTTAGATAAAATAATGAACTTTTACTTAGTCCAGTAGGAAAAGAGGCCTCAGAGCTGGTTCCAGCTGGGAAGATAAGGAAGTTACAAGCAGTCTGCATTCCTGCGTCTCACACTCCGAAAGGGAGGATGTCAAGGCTGTGAAATAAGACCGGTGCAGGGCATTAGGACCTTGAGGGACAAAGCCTTAGCTCACTGCTGGGGCAGTGTTAATTGCTATGATTTAGAATCACCTCCTCCTCCTCAGGACCTTGAGAGACAACAGTAAGACCCAACAAGAAACAAAGGGACAACCGTCAGCAGTTGTGCTGACAGTTTACAGTCAGTTACAACAGTAAAGATAAGGGAGAAAAAGAGCCTGCCTAGGAACAAGGATGACACCCAATAAGGAGCAGGAGACCCCAGACCAAAAAATTACTCTTGGTCTGAACTACCGCGTGAGGGGTTGGAAACTTAATTTGAAAAAACTATAACTGCCCAGGATTTGTTTATGTTAGGGTCCCTCTTTGGAGGCACCCAGCTCGAGCTGTAATTATGGCACGCCCGTGATTAAAATTTAATTTGTTTTGATTTGGCTCTGAAATTTTCTGCGGGAACCTAGGGTCGAGCCCTGTTATGGTGGCCGACAAGCCTCATTTCCATAACATGGATCATCCTATTATTTGGACGGAAGGTGCCACTCAGGTTATCCTGACACCAACATCTTTGAGGTACTTGAGACTAATCCTTTGTCTCCGTCTGTAAGTGCTCAAGGAGCAGAATTAATAGCATTGACCCAAGCAGCAAAAATCGGTAAGAACCTGCGGGTAAATATCCATACCGATTCTAAATATGCATTTGGAGTATTTGATGTAACAGGGATGTTATGGAAAGAACAAGGATTTTTTACGTCATCAGGAAAGAAAATAGCTGATGGAGAAAAAATACGTAATCTGCTGGAAGCAGTCCAACTGCCCCAAAGAAATTGCTGCAATACACTGCCCAGCCCATACTAAAGACACTACAGAAATTAGTAGAGGAAATGCGTTAGCTGACGCTGCTGCGAAGGCTGCAGCCCCACAACCTCTCAGAGAAGGTATGGTGGCAGTTCCAAGGATGAACCAAAGTGAGTGGCCAAATTTAAGAGACCCCCCAAACCATGCATGAAAAGGACTGCTCAGTGGAAGAGAACAAAACAATGGGAGTAGTGGGAAGCAAAACAAGATGATGATGGAATATGGACAATTGGAAGAAAACCAATTCTACCCCCAAAATATTTAATTACTATAGCTAGGTGGTTTCACAATAAAGCTCATGGGGGAGCCGAAGCAATAGCTAAACAGGTACAGAAAGTATGGGCCGCTCCAGGAATTTATGCGGCTGCAGAAAGAATAACAAATAGCTGCCCGACCTGCCAGAACTTTTCAAGTAGCAAACCAAGCTCAGAGCTAGGGGGATGACCATGGGCCCACTTCCCTTTCCAAAAGCTACAAACAGATTATGCGGGTATGCCATCTGCCAATGGGTACAAACACTTGTTAGTGATAGCAGATCAGTTATCAGGCTGGGTAGGAGCTTTCCCAACAAGAAAGGCCGATGCAGGAGGGGTAGTAAAAGCCTTACCGAAAGAAACCATACCTAGGTAGAGAGTCCCAGAAGCCACTGATTGAGACAGGGGTGCCCATTTTACGGCAAGCATAATCACTCAGTTATAGAAATCATTAGGCATAAAAAGAAACCTATGCACCCCTTATCACCCACAGTCTTCAGGACAAGTAGAGAGAATGAATAGAACCTTAACAGGAAAAATAGCAAGAATATGTAGACGTGCTAGCCTAAAATGGCCAGAAGCATTAAACTTAGCTCTATGGGATGTTTGAAATGCCCCACAGCAACCCATAGGACTAACGCCAGCAGAAATTCTCTTCGGGAGACATTTAGCTGTACTAGGGACTTGTTATTCCAGCTAAGACCAGCCTGTTAGACGGAGGTGAACGACTAAGCCGGTATGTTCTAAGTATGCAAAACAGGTTTGAAAATCTTTTTTAAAAAATATATATGCTCGATGATATCAATCCACACCACCTGAAATACAGGTGCCTGATATACAGCCTGGGGATGAAGTTTTAGTTAAAGTATTTGCACAAAAATCCAAGTTAAAGCCTAAATGGAATGGGCCATATACTCTCATATTATGTTCTTATTTTGCTGTTAGAGTTGAACTGTACTTGTATATGCTGAGAAAGGATGTGTATGTGTAAGAACACTTTGTAATCTTATATTCATAGATGGCATTGTTGTAGATACAAGTAACCATTCCAATATTTGTATTTGTAACTTTACCAGAATCATGGGATGTGATTTTAAGTATTTAGCTCCTATTACATCTTATCAGTTGTTACAATCTAATTATACATTAATTCAAAATTTACTACCTACCCCCATTGGAATGAATCTCACCCTGGTAAGGAAACTCCTACAACATGAGGACCTGCGTTGACTGCTAGAACGCATCCAAAACAGTGGACAGAAAGCGCTAATCACTGTTCATCATGATGCAGAAGAGAGACACCACGTCTTGGAAAGGGTAAAAAGGGACGGAGAACATCATGGCTGGGAAACTCTCCTCGGATGGTCACCAACTGCAACAGGGATTTATAATCACCTGTTGCACCCAGTAGTAGTCGTGTTAAGTTTAACTGTGTTATGCCTATTACTTACGATCGTATTATACAGAAGATTATGGAAAGTGATAGTATGCCTCGAAAGGCTTCAAGAACTCCCTTTAAAGGATTAGCAGGGATGCTTCATAAAAACAAAGGGGGGACTGTTAAGGAATAGCAAACTGAAACTGTCTAGAGGTAGCCACTTAGCACAACTTCTATACAACTTGCTTAGCATGAGGAGCTAAATTTGCTGAAGCCTTAGGCCGCACTTAGATAAAATAATGAACTTTTACTTAGTCCAGTAAGAAAAGGGCCTCAGAGCTGGTTCCAGCTGGGAACATAAGGAAGTTACAAGCAGTCTGCATTCCTGCGTCTCACACTCCGAAAGGGAGGACGTCAAGGCTGTGAAATAAGACCGGTGCAGGGCATTAGGACCTTGAGGGACAAAGCCTTAGCTCACTGCTGGGGCAGTGTTAATTGCTATGATTTAGAATCACCTCCTCCTCCTCAGGACCTTGAGAGACAACAGTAAGACCCAACAAGAAACGAAGGTACAACCGTCAGCAGAAACCACAACAGTAAAGATAAGGGAGAAAAAGAGCCTGCCTAGGAACAAGGATGACACCCAATAAGGAGCAGGAGACCCCAGACCAAAAAATTACTCTTGGTCTGAACTACCGCGTGAGGGGTGGGAAACTTAATTTGAAAAAGCTATAATTGCCCAGGGATTTCTATGTTCGGGGTCCCTCTTCGGAGGCACCCAGCTCGAGCTGTAATTACTGCACGTGTGTAATTAAAATTTAATTCTTTAATTTGCTTTGATTTGGCTCTGAACTTTACTTGCGGGAACCTAGGGTCGAGCCCTGTTATGGTGGCTGACAAGCCTCATTTCCATAACAGTGTCAGCACAGCATGAGCTGGCTCTGCAGCCTGTGCTCACCAGCTGGGCACCTGCCTCTGCAGCAGAAGGTGGTTCTGCAGCAGACCTGGGTGTGTTTGAGCAGCTGCGTTGGCATCCGCAGAGAAGGAGATACCCGGAGCTTTGGCACCCCGATGGGGCACAACAGCCCCCGGCAAAGCTCTGGATGCCCAGGGCTAGGCCCTCTCTTCTTGGGACAGGGGGAGAGAGAGAGGTAACGTGTCCAACGCACACGTCTCCCTGCCACAAGGACCAGAGCACACCAGTGCCCCAGTCCGATTCTCCACACGTCTCACCTCTCTGAGGGCTCGGGTCCCAGGACTTGCTCTCCCATGCTGCCGTCTCTTTTGACCCCAGGCAACTTCAGGGGGGAAAGTCTTCTTCGAGAAAGGAGGCGCTTCCCAGCAGGACTCCCTGCAAGCGGGACATGAGAAACCCCTTCAGAAGAGTGTCTTTGTGGCACCGCAGGCAAGAAGTACTTGCAGAGCTGCTCTGTCCTGGTGTGAGACTGTCTGTGGCAGTACTCCCCATTCCCTTGGGGTCACGTTTCCTAGCAGGACTTAGGTCCTTTCTGACAGTGCTCGAAGGAAAGAGCCCTTGGCAATACACGTGAGGGAAGGGAGTGCAGTGGGCAAGTGTCCTTCAGCAGATCAACTGCAAGGTGCAGCACCGGGCTGTCCCAAGCTCCTCTTCCATGGTCAGCCCCTGAAAGGTGACTGCTGGTGGTAAATAGGGCCACAGGAGGGCAATTTCCTATCCCCGGCATCACACTGTCACTTTGGCTGTTGTCCCCTGGCACTAAGGAAGCCTTCAAGCCTCTGTCAGCACTCAGCTCTTACTTTACCCTTTTGCTCCTTCTCCTTAGCCTTCTCTTTGCCCAACTCGTCCTCTTTGGCAGGCTGCAAATATGCCCCCATGGGAGGCAACAGATGATTAAAACCTTCCCTGCAAAGAAAGAAGGTGAAAGAGAATATGAAGCTGGCAGCAACGGCTGACCACCCTGCCACGAGCAGCTAGAGAAGGCCCCAGAGGAGAAACCCCACACTCGGCTTCTCCAGCTGCGCTTTGCTTCTGCTCTCCGCTGAGGGAGAGCTTGCTCTGGGGCAAAACTGCCACCTGCAGCCTCCTGCTGCGGCCTGGCTTCTGCTTTCCGGGGCAGGCAGGAAGAAGGCTGCTCAATGGCAGGAGCCAGCGCTCATCAAGGTCAGAGGGATAATGAGGAAAGGAGCCCCACCTCCTTCAGCAGCAGTGCTTGGCGGTAGCACTCACACACGCTCTCCCAAACTTTAGCCATATCTGGGCAGCAAGAAAAACAGGGGCTCTGCCTGAAGTCAACAAGCTCACCACCATCCCACCCGCTCCAAACCAAGCAGACACACGCAGCACCCACCACCACCACCACCACCATCCCCAAGAGCACCCGCACAGCTGGCGGCTGCAGAGCTGACACCTTAACTGACTTCCAACCAGAAGCCCTCCGCTGGCTCCGCCAGAGCTCTGGAGACAAAAGAAGGACAGAAGAAAGGCTTGCCACAAGGCCTTCCTCCCAGCCAGGAGGCCGAGGCGTCTCCGACGGCAGAGCCTCTTCCCCGCTCTGCGGGCGCCAGCACAACCAGGGCCGAGAAACCAGGGGCCGTGACTGCGCTTCCCAACACGAAGCCAAGCTCAGCAGCAGGAATCACAGGCTCTGGCAAAGCAAACGATCCCGCTCGAACACGGGCCTTTCCAAGAGCCTCTCCAGAGCCCAGCAGCAGCACCAGGACACCTCAGCCTTCTGCCAACAGCACTCCTGTCCTTTCACAGCCTCCTCGCAAAGCCGGACCCTCTCCTGGCAAAAACTGCCCCTCCGTCCCCAGCCCGGCAAGAGCACAGGCCTCTGCCCACGGGCACCTCGCGGGCTCGCGGAGCTCCAGGCCTTACCTGCCTTCCGGAAACGCACAGGCTGCCGAGACAGCGATGGCAGAAGCGGAGCAAGGCAGAAACGGGCCGGTTCCGCGCCGTCGCCCCCAGCTCTGACGAATCCCCTGCGCGCTCAGCAAGGCTTTGGCCCAGCTCAAGCCGGCCGCACCCAACGCCCCACACACCCCGCCTGCCCGCCCCCAACGGAAGTGACGCCTCCCGCCCCTCCCTGCTGCGCGCTCCCCATTGGCTGCGGCGGCGCGTGGCCTGCCGGGGCTGCACAGGCGGGAGGGGAGGGCAGGGGCGGGGCGAGCAGGGCAGGGGCGGGGCGAGGCAGTGGGCGTGCGCGTGCGCAGTGCGGGGCCCCGCGGCAGAGCGCCCCGGGCAGGGCGGGCGAGGGGCGGGGCTGCGCGCATGCGCGGAGGCCGCAGGCGCTGGGGAGGCAGCAGCAGCTGCGCGTGCGCGGCCTGGGGCCTGGGCGAGGCGTGGGGGGGGCTGCTGAGGTGCTGCCGCGGGGGCAGCAGCTGCCCCGGAGAGACCTTCCCGTGTCTCTGCCGGAGAGGATCCCCGAGGGCCTGGGGAGGGAGAGCTGCGTGGCCTGGATGCTTTTTGTGAGACTTCCAAAGCCAAGTGGAAGTGGGCAGTCAAAGCAGGGAGTCCCCTGCATCGCTGATGGGGAGCTCCAGAAGGCAGCTGCTGGAAGCTGCCTGGGACTGCACACGCCGGGTGAGCTGGTGTGAGCACCAGAGGGGTTTGGTCTCTGTGCCCTGCTGCCGAGCTGTGCGCCTGCCTGCGCAGCAGCAGGTGGTCCTGCAGGAGAGGGAGGTAGATGCGACTGCAGGCGTTGAAATCCACAAAGCAAGGGGGAGAGAGACAGAGGCACAAGAGGAGGCTCTAATTCCTCGTCAGGAGAAAAACGCAACCGATGGCAGAGTCTCCCCAAACCCTGGCACGCGCTTGGCCCTCCCAAGGAGACGTACCTCCCCGGGCCACGGTGCCCTCAGAGGAGGACCAGCTCCATCATGGAGCACCTCCTTGCAAGAGTGCGACTCCAGCCATTTGCCTGACAATGTCCCCTGCCACGTAGCTCCTGCCTTTTGTTTCTCCAAACATGGCTCATGACAGTTCTCCTCACGGGGGCCCTCTCGTGTCTCCCATGTCTCCTCCCATGTGCCTCCTCCTGTGTCTCCTGCCTGCAGCGTCTCCTGCCCGTTCTTCAGCACGTTGGAACAGAGGCACCATGGGCTCCTCTGACTGCCTGAAGTCCTGCTGCGCAATGGGCTCTTGTCATCTGTGGCAGAGTTGGCTGGAAGGGGCTGAGCCTGGCCCAGGGCAGCTCGTGGTCTCCTTGCACACAGGGCCCCTGCAGAGCCCTGCTCCCAAACCGAGCCATCTGTGCCCAGCACAGCCCTCACTCACACACACACACACACACACACACGCACACGCGCACACACCCGCACTGTGGCTCCCTCCAAGAACTGCCCTTAGACACTCAGTCGGTCCTGTAGTTGGCCCTGGATCCCTGGTTTCCCAGTTGCCTCACGCACAAACACACACACACACACACACACACACACACACACACACACACACACACACACACATTCAGCAAGGCCCTGCCCATGGGGGCCCCCTCCAGCCCCCAGGATCCCCCCGCGGGGCAGAGCCCGGCAGGGCCCCCACAGGTGGGGACGGAACCAGGCGTGCCGTCACCACGGCCCACCTATGCCATCATCAGTGACCTCAGCAACGCTGTTCCAGAGCCGTTGGGAGACCGTTGGTGGGAGAAGGGCCAGGAGGGTGCTCTCCGTTCCTGCCCGCCATGAGCCAGCTGGAGCGGCTGTGGATGAGGAGGAAGGCGGCGCTGCGCATCAGGAGGAAGGTGGGCCCGACCGTTTGGGACCGCCGCGCCGCCCTCCTGCCGAGTGCCGCAGCCGCCCCGGAGCCCGTGGAGGTGGAGCGCGCGGAGGAGGAGGAGGAGCCCATGCAGGTGGAGCCTGTGGAGGGGCAGCCCACCCCGCAGCCCCTGGACCTGCCCCAGGGGCCAAAGAGGAGGAGGAGGCGCTAGCCCGGCAGAAGGCCCCCGCTGCCCACAAGCCAGGGCACGGCCCCCCAGCAAGACCAGGCTGGGGCTGGCACTCAGCCCGGGGCAGCCGAGCCCAAGGCGCCGGGCTTGGAGGCTGAGGAGCGCCGGGCTGCGCGGCACCTCCTGGCCCGCCCCTGACTGCCGGGCACCAACATCTGCCCGGCAGAGGCAGGGCCCACCACGGGGCCACCTCCCTGCCAGGACTCCCCTCCACCTCCGCTGCAGGACGGAGACAGCACCACCCTGCCACGGCTCTCTTCAGCCCAGTAGATAGTTAGGAATATTATTATTTCAGGATTAGGAAGATAAGTAGTATGAAGATCGTTAGTGTAGGTATAGTTCTTGTAGTCTTAGTGGGTTCTTAGGCAGTTACTTAGAGAATTCTTTGAGCAGTTGGGGGGGGGGTCTTAGTTCATAGGTATTTGGCTAAGTGTAGGATAGAGTTCTTGTTTTTAGTTCCCCTTGGGTCAATTATTTCTTAGAGGCATCCTAAGTAGCATTAGTCATAGTTATTGGTTAGAGCTATTTGGTACCAGTAGGAGCATTAGTCCTAGTTGTTAGTTATAGTTCTTCTTAGTCAGACTTAGGGCATAGTTCTTCTTCCTGTAGGACAGTTCATGTTAGAGTGTAGTATGAGGCTGGGCAGCTCAGAGCTGGTGACAGTAATCTGAGTGTGCAGTTAGCTCGACTCAGTTACCGTATTGTTAGGGCAGCTGGAGGAGGCAAGAGTGCTTCTGTGTGCAGCTGCTTGTAGGACTGGGCCCCCCAAACCACCCTCTTGCCCTCTGCGGAAAAGCAGCTGGACTCTGGCATCTCCTGCACAGGGACGTGAGGTTAGAGAGTTTCACCAAAGAGGCCTCTAACGCCAGGATTTAGGAACAGGGGAAGGTCCCTTGCAAAGTGCCTGCGGCCACGAGGCTGTGGTTCATTTCTGCCTTCCTACAAAACCTGCTGAGGAGCCTTGGGGAAGCGCAAACAACAGGAACTTGACTCCCTGTCTCTCCTGAAACCTTGCATCTCCATCTTCGGCAGTCAACAGCACAGACAGAAAGGACTCTTCCCCCTTCGCTGCTCCAGCACCTCCTCACAGGGCTTCCATTTTGCCTATCTGCACAGCACTTGCTGAGGATGTCTGCACCGCACACTCGGGCTTTCCTCTTCTCTTCAAGACTGGTGGCAACACGGTGGGAGCTGATGAGGCGGCAGCTGTCCCAGCCCAGCAGGCAAGACTGGGCGTCCTGGCGAGCAGAGCCCCGATCCCAGCGGGCTGCCCTGGTGCGTCCCAGCAGTCGGCAATCGCCGGGGGTGTCCACGGCCTGAGGCACCCCACTGCAGGGCTGCGTGGGACCGGAGTGCTGAGAAAGGAGACGGCCCTGCAGAAACTCTCCCCTCTGGTAGGGCAGTGGGAAAAGGAGTGACAAAGAAGTCAAGCAAGGGAATTGTAAGGCATAAATGACTCCCAGCTGCATAAGAAGATGATTCAGCTGGTGATTGCTTTAAGCTGCTACCTTCAAGGGGAACAAGGGGGAGAGCTATGAAAGAGTAATACCATCCCACCTGGTGTGGACCCTGCGCTGGACAGCTGGACTGACCCCAAGACCCCACGCGGTGAGAAGGGGATGCCTGCACTGCGATTTCTCCGTGACTGATGGGGCATCAAGGGATCGGGATCCCGAAGACAGCCACTTGGTTGCAAACCTGAAGCGTGTGCAGAATAATATGTTAGTGTTTGGCTCTAGCTCTGGCTTTAGCTCTAGACCAGCCTGTTAGACGGAGATGAACGACTAACCCAGTATGTTCTAAGTATGCAAAAAAGGTTTGAAAATCTTTTTTAAAAAAATACATGCTCGATGATATCAATCCACACCACCTGAAATACAAGTGCCTGATATACAGCCTGGGGATGAAGTTTTAGTTAAAGTATTTTCACAAAAATCCAAGTTAAAACCTAAAAAGGGGACGCCCTTAGCCAAAACTTTGGAAAACTGGAATAAGATTGATGGTACCAAAAATTAGAAAAGAACCCAACAAAACAGTTGGTCCAACTGTGTCAGGAGGATTGCCCATTCCTGACAAAGGAGGGAAACCCAGCGGAACGGTGGCCACCGCAAGGGACTTGTGATCAGCAGGAACTAACTGTCTTGTGAAATCGTCTGGAAGGCAGGTTTCCAAGTCAAATGGATTACCGGTATGTTTGGGAGAACTGGGCATGGGCGCAGGAGCACTTGAGCCAGGAGGGAGGGAGGAAAGAAACCTGCCGAAGGTAACACTCGTGTTAGCAGATACTAGGACCCCGGACTGTGCTCCAAAAGTTTCTGCTCCACCTTATATGCCTGATGATCTCTCTGTCATTACTTCCCCTCCTCCTCCTCCTTCTCCCTCTACTCCACTGGCTGCCGGACTCTGTGCTATGATCTCCAACGTGCTGACTAACCCTGCCGCTTTACAGCCAGGGGAAAGGGAGGGGCCAGTCCCCCTCCTCCTGTGCTGCAGGTATTTACTAATCGACCCCGGGACCCTGGCGATCTCGCCTGATGGGGGGGGGGTAAAATGCAGAGATTAAGAAAAGATGCAGAACCATGTGTCCAGTTCTTTTCTAATATATGTACCGGGCACAACCCGCTCTGGAGTGATACCCAAATTCTTCTGAGGGAATTCTTTCAACCAAATGAAGGGGATAAGATAATTAAAGATGCGGAAGTAGCACAGCAAGCCAGGGGAAATAGAAACCTCTGGCTAGCAAATGATCCAAACTGGGATTGTAATAATGCAGGAGATAGAGCTGTGTGTCAAACAGGACTTTGAAATGTAGCAGAAGCAATTAGAGCATGCAGAGTTAGGAGTAAGTTGGACTAAAGTACGAGAATGCAGACAGTGATTAGATGAACACCCCCACGACTTTTGGGGACTTCTGCGGTAAGCCCTGCTAAAATATGGAGGGATGACCCCACAAAACTTCAATGATGCTCTCGCAATTAGTGTTTTTATAGATCAAGCAGCCCCTGATACACAAAAGTCTTTTAAAGAGCATATGCCAGGCTGGCAAGGGGAGGGGGCACGGCAGAACCAGGGGAGATAGATGGAATCAAAGTGAACGTGCTGTACAATCAAGAGTTAATGATGTTTGTCATTATTGCGGGGAACAAGGGCACTGGCAGCAGGAATGCCCAGCGAGGCCCTGTGTACTTGGGAATAGAGGGGCCAGCATGAGAAAAACAAACACTAAGAATGAGACCAGGCAATTCCCAGTCAGTCCACAATGACAGGAGAGAGGAGGCTCAGAAAATACTGTGGAAATTGGGGTAAATATATGGGATACAGATTTTTGAATTTTGAGGGGCAGGTAATGGCAAATAGAGAAGGTTTAGAAGTTCCCTTTCTAGTGGATACTGGAGCCACCCTTTCCCTTTCAAATTTGGAGCCTAAAGGATGCAAGTCATCAGATAAAATAGTGACGCAAGGAGTAATGGGAAAAGGCGAACGAATGTTATCTAAGCCCTTATTGCTCACTTTTGGAGGTAAAAGAGTGTGGGGATGTTTTATAATTTCCACAGACTCGCCCTCTTGCCTCTTAGGGAGAGATCTCCTGCAAGCCTCGGATACTCACATCTGTTTACAGCCGGCAGGGATAAAATTCATAATTATGGGCTCATGTGTTCTGGCTAAGACACCAGAAGCAGAGTCGACTAATCTGCAAATTCCAACGAGTTTAGAATCAGTTCCTAAAAAGTTATGGAGCTCTTCAGGAATGGATGCTGGACTACTGAAATCAGCTAGTCCAGTCTCGATAAAAACAAAGGGGGGATTGCCTCCCACAGTTAAGCAATACCCTATCCCAAAGGAAGCAGAGAAGAGCATCCAAAAACAGCCTTTTTTAGTATGCCCATAGCTGAGGACAGCCAAGATCTCTTTGCTTTCACTGGGAAGGGACGACAATTAACTTGGATGAGGCTGCCGCAGGGATTTACTGGGTCTCCAACTATCTTTTTCGCATATACTCAAAAATGATCTCTCAGATAGCAAACTTCCAGGACATTCAGTGTTAATACAATATGTGGATGATTTGCTATTAGCAAGTAAAGATTATGAGACATGTTTAAAAGACACTATTTCTCTATGTAATGCTCTTGCAGAAAAAGGGCATCGAGCATCTCTGTCTAAACTTCAGCTGTCTCAAGAAGAGGTAAAATAGTTGGGTTTTATTTTAAAGGAAGGACACAGGTTAATTGATCCAGAATGAGTAAAGACAATTCTTAATATGCCTCGTCCTGTAACAAAAAAACAACTTAGGGGATTTTTAGGAGCTGCAGGATTTTGCTGAGCATGGATTCCTGGGTTAGGAGAATTTACTAAGCCTTTAGTGCAGGTAAGAAAAGAAAAAAAAAAAAGAGGAGATAGAGCCTTTGGCCTGGGGTCCAGAAAGGGAGAAAGCTTTTACATCTGTAAAAAAGGTGTTGGTTTCAGCCCCTGCTCTAAGGTTACCAGATTATAGCAAACCATTTGAATTATTTGTCCATGAATGACAGGGAGTAGCAAGTGGGGTACTCACCCAAAAACTAGGTCCTCACCGTAGACCAGTGGCCTATTTACTCCACACAGCTAGACGTGGTAGCTAAAGGCACTCCAGGATGCATCAGAGCAATAGCAGCTACTGCAGCTCTTATTGAAAAAAACAGGACCTGTAGTTTTGGGTCACTCATTGACTGTGTATGTGCCACATGAAGTAGAACTGTTAATGAAATAATACGCAACTCAAGCACTATCCCCACAGAGAGCTCACCGCTATGAACTGCTAATATTGCATGCAGATAATGTGACTTTAAAGAGATGCAATATCTTAAATCCAGCAACGCTACTGCCTCTACCTGAGGATGGAGAGCCGCATCATTCCTGTGAACAGGTGGTCGTCAGCTCAAGCAAGCCCCGGCAGGACCTTAAAGACGAACCTTTGGGAAACCCGGACTTAGTTCTGTCTACAGACGGATCATCCTATTATTTGGACGGAAGGCGCCACTCAGGTTATCCTGACACCAACATCTTTGAGGTACTTGAGACTAATCCTTTGTCTCCATCTGTAAGTGCTCAAGGAGCAGAATTAATAGCATTGACCCAAGCAGCAAAAATCGGAAAGAACCTGCGGGTAAATATCCATACCGATTCTAAATATGCATTTGGAGTATTTGATGTAACAGGGATGTTATGGAAAGAACAAGGATTTTTTACGTCATCAGGAAAGAAAATAGCTGATGGAGAAAAAATACGTAATCTGCTGGAAGCAGTCCAACTGCCCCAAATTGCTGCAATACACTGCCCAGCCCATACTAAGGACACTACAGAAATTAGTAGAGGAAATGCGTTAGCTGACGCCGCTGCGAAGGCTGCAGCCCGACAACCTCTCAGAGAAGTATGGTGGCAGTTCCAAGGATGAACCAAAGTGAGTGGCCAAATTTAAGAGACCCCAAAACCATGTATGAAAAGGACTGCTCAGTGGAAGAGAACAAAACAATGGGAGTAGTGGGAAGCAAAACAAGATGATGATGCAATATGGACAATTGGAAGAAAACCAATTCTACCCCCAAAATATTTAATTACTATAGCTAGGTGGTTTCACGATACAGCTCATGGGGGAGCCGAGGCAATAGCTAAACAGGTACAGAAAGTATGGGCCGCTCCAGGAATTTATGCGGCTGCAGAAAGAATAACAAATAGCTGCCCGACCTGCCAGAACTTTTCAAGTAGCAAACCAAGCTCAGAGCTAGGGGGATGACCATGGGCCCACTTCCCTTTCCAAAAGCTACAAACAGATTATGCGGGTATGCCATCTGCCAATGGGTACAAACACTTGTTAGTGATAGCAGATCAGTTATCAGGCTGGGTAGAAGCTTTCCCAACAAGAAAGGCCGATGCAGGAGGGGTAGTAAAAGCCTTACTGAAAGAAACCATACCTAGGTAGAGAGTCCCAGAAGCCATTGATTGAGACAGGGGTGCCCATTTTACGGCAAGCATAATCACTCAGTTATAGAAATCATTAGGCATAAAAAGAAACCTATGCACCCCTTATCACCCACAATCTTCAGGACAAGTAGAGAGAACGAATAGAACCTTAACAGGAAAAATAGCAAGAATATGTAGACGTGCTAGCCTAAAATGGCCAGAAGCATTAAACTTAGCTCTATGGGATGTTTGAAATGCCCCACAGCAACCCATAGGACTAACGCCAGCAGAAATTCTCTTCGGGAGACATTTAGCTGTACTAGGGACTTGTTATTCCAGCTAAGACCAGCCTGTTAGACGGAGGTGAACGACTAAGCCGGTATGTTCTAAGTATGCAAAAAAGGTTTGAAAATCTTTTTTTAAAAAAATATATGCTCGATGATATCAATCCACACCACCTGAAATACAAGTGCCTGATATACAGCCTGGGGATGAAGTTTTAGTTAAAGTATTTTCACAAAAATCCAAGTTAAAGCCTAAATGGAATGGGCCATATACTCTCATATTATGTTCTTATTTTGCTGTTAGAGATGAGCTGTACTTGTATATGCTGAGAAAGGATGTGTATGTGTAAGAACACTTTGTAATCTTATATAAATAGATGGCATTATTGTAGATACAAGTAATCAATGAAATATTTGTATTTGTAACTTTACCCCAAATTATGGGGTGCGACTTTAATTATTTAGCTCCCATTAGATCTTATCAATTGTTACAATCTAATTATACATTGAGCCAAAATTTACTACCTACCCCCATTGGAATGAATCTTACACTAGTCAAGAAACTACTCCAATGTGATGATTTGCGTTGACTGCTAGAACGCACCTGAAACAATGGAGAAAACTCTAATCACCATTCATCATGATGCAGAAGAGAGACACCACGTCTTGGAAAGGGTAAAAAGGGACGGAGAACATCATGGCTGGGAAACTCTCCTCGGATGGTCACCAACTGCAACAGGGATTTATAATCACCTGTTGCACCCAGTAGTAGTCGTGTTAAGTTTAACTGTGTTATGCCTATTACTTACGATCATTTTATACAGAAGATTATGGAAAGTGATAGTATGCCTCGAAAGGCTTCAAGAACTCCCTTTAAAGGATTAGCAGGGATGCTTCATAAAAACAAAGGGGGGACTGTTAAAGAATATTGAGCTGAAACTGTCTAGAGATAGCTGCTTAGCACAACTTCTATACAACTTGCTTAGCATGAGGAGCTAGATTTGCTGAAGCCTTAGGCCGCACTTAGATAAAATAATGAACTTTTACTTAGTCCAGTAGGAAAAGAGGCCTCAGAGCTGGTTCCAGCTGGGAAGATAAGGAAGTTACAAGCAGTCTGCATTCCTGCGTCTCACACTCCGAAAGGGAGGATGTCAAGGCTGTGAAATAAGACCGGTGCAGGGCATTAGGACCTTGAGGGACAAAGCCTTAGCTCACTGCTGGGGCAGTGTTAATTGCTATGATTTAGAATCACCTCCTCCTCCTCAGGACCTTGAGAGACAACAGTAAGACCCAACAAGAAACAAAGGGACAACCGTCAGCAGTTGTGCTGACAGTTTACAGTCAGTTACAACAGTAAAGATAAGGGAGAAAAAGAGCCTGCCTAGGAACAAGGATGACACCCAATAAGGAGCAGGAGACCCCAGACCAAAAAATTACTCTTGGTCTGAACTACCGCGTGAGGGGTTGGAAACTTAATTTGAAAAAACTATAACTGCCCAGGATTTGTTTATGTTAGGGTCCCTCTTTGGAGGCACCCAGCTCGAGCTGTAATTATGGCACGCCCGTGATTAAAATTTAATTTGTTTTGATTTGGCTCTGAAATTTTCTGCGGGAACCTAGGGTCGAGCCCTGTTATGGTGGCCGACAAGCCTCATTTCCATAACATGGATCATCCTATTATTTGGACGGAAGGTGCCACTCAGGTTATCCTGACACCAACATCTTTGAGGTACTTGAGACTAATCCTTTGTCTCCGTCTGTAAGTGCTCAAGGAGCAGAATTAATAGCATTGACCCAAGCAGCAAAAATCGGTAAGAACCTGCGGGTAAATATCCATACCGATTCTAAATATGCATTTGGAGTATTTGATGTAACAGGGATGTTATGGAAAGAACAAGGATTTTTTACGTCATCAGGAAAGAAAATAGCTGATGGAGAAAAAATACGTAATCTGCTGGAAGCAGTCCAACTGCCCCAAAGAAATTGCTGCAATACACTGCCCAGCCCATACTAAAGACACTACAGAAATTAGTAGAGGAAATGCGTTAGCTGACGCTGCTGCGAAGGCTGCAGCCCCACAACCTCTCAGAGAAGGTATGGTGGCAGTTCCAAGGATGAACCAAAGTGAGTGGCCAAATTTAAGAGACCCCCCAAACCATGCATGAAAAGGACTGCTCAGTGGAAGAGAACAAAACAATGGGAGTAGTGGGAAGCAAAACAAGATGATGATGCAATATGGACAATTGGAAGAAAACCAATTCTACCCCCAAAATATTTAATTACTATAGCTAGGTGGTTTCACGATACAGCTCATGGGGGAGCCGAGGCAATAGCTAAACAGGTACAGAAAGTATGGGCCGCTCCAGGAATTTATGCGGCTGCAGAAAGAATAACAAATAGCTGCCTGACCTGCCAGAACTTTTCAAGTAGCAAACCAAGCTCAGAGCTAGGGGGATGACCATGGGCCCACTTCCCTTTCCAAAAGCTACAAACAGATTATGCGGGTATGCCATCTGCCAATGGGTACAAACACTTGTTAGTGATAGCAGATCAGTTATCAGGCTGGGTAGAAGCTTTCCCAACAAGAAAGGCCGATGCAGGAGGGGTAGTAAAAGCCTTACTGAAAGAAACCATACCTAGGTAGAGAGTCCCAGAAGCCATTGATTGAGACAGGGGTGCCCATTTTACGGCAAGCATAATCACTCAGTTATAGAAATCATTAGGCATAAAAAGAAACCTATGCACCCCTTATCACCCACAATCTTCAGGACAAGTAGAGAGAACGAATAGAACCTTAACAGGAAAAATAGCAAGAATATGTAGACGTGCTAGCCTAAAATGGCCAGAAGCATTAAACTTAGCTCTATGGGATGTTTGAAATGCCCCACAGCAACCCATAGGACTAACGCCAGCAGAAATTCTCTTCGGGAGACATTTAGCTGTACTAGGGACTTGTTATTCCAGCTAAGACCAGCCTGTTAGACGGAGGTGAACGACTAAGCCGGTATGTTCTAAGTATGCAAAAAAGGTTTGAAAATCTTTTTTTAAAAAAATATATGCTCGATGATATCAATCCACACCACCTGAAATACAAGTGCCTGATATACAGCCTGGGGATGAAGTTTTAGTTAAAGTATTTTCACAAAAATCCAAGTTAAAGCCTAAATGGAATGGGCCATATACTCTCATATTATGTTCTTATTTTGCTGTTAGAGATGAGCTGTACTTGTATATGTTGAAAAAGAATGTGTATGTGTAAGAACACTTTGTAATCTTATATAAATAGATGGCATTATTGTAGATACAAGTAATCAATGAAATATTTGTATTTGTAACTTTACCCCAAATTATGGGGTGCGACTTTAATTATTTAGCTCCCATTAGATCTTATCAATTGTTACAATCTAATTATACATTGAGCCAAAATTTACTACCTACCCCCATTGGAATGAATCTTACACTAGTCAAGAAACTACTCCAATGTGATGATTTGCGTTGACTGCTAGAACGCACCTGAAACAATGGAGAAAACTCTAATCACCATTCATCATGATGCAGAAGAGAGACACCACATCTTGGAAAGGGTAAAAAGGGACGGAGAACATCATGGCTGGGAAACTCTCCTCGGATGGTCACCAACTGCAACAGGGATTTATAATCACCTGTTGCACCCAGTAGTAGTCGTGTTAAGTTTAACTGTGTTATGCCTATTACTTACGATCATTTTATACAGAAGATTATGGAAAGTGATAGTATGCCTCGAAAGGCTTCAAGAACTCCCTTTAAAGGATTAGCAGGGATGCTTCATAAAAACAAAGGGGGGACTGTTAAAGAATATTGAGCTGAAACTGTCTAGAGATAGCTGCTTAGCACAACTTCTATACAACTTGCTTAGCATGAGGAGCTAGATTTGCTGAAGCCTTAGGCCGCACTTAGATAAAATAATGAACTTTTACTTAGTCCAGTAGGAAAAGAGGCCTCAGAGCTGGTTCCAGCTGGGAAGATAAGGAAGTTACAAGCAGTCTGCATTCCTGCGTCTCACACTCCGAAAGGGAGGATGTCAAGGCTGTGAAATAAGACCGGTGCAGGGCATTAGGACCTTGAGGGACAAAGCCTTAGCTCACTGCTGGGGCAGTGTTAATTGCTATGATTTAGAATCACCTCCTCCTCCTCAGGACCTTGAGAGACAACAGTAAGACCCAACAAGAAACAAAGGGACAACCGTCAGCAGTTGTGCTGACAGTTTACAGTCAGTTACAACAGTAAAGATAAGGGAGAAAAAGAGCCTGCCTAGGAACAAGGATGACACCCAATAAGGAGCAGGAGACCCCAGACCAAAAAATTACTCTTGGTCTGAACTACCGCGTGAGGGGTTGGAAACTTAATTTGAAAAAACTATAACTGCCCAGGATTTGTTTATGTTAGGGTCCCTCTTTGGAGGCACCCAGCTCGAGCTGTAATTATGGCACGCCCGTGATTAAAATTTAATTTGTTTTGATTTGGCTCTGAAATTTTCTGCGGGAACCTAGGGTCGAGCCCTGTTATGGTGGCCGACAAGCCTCATTTCCATAACATGGATCATCCTATTATTTGGACGGAAGGTGCCACTCAGGTTATCCTGACACCAACATCTTTGAGGTACTTGAGACTAATCCTTTGTCTCCGTCTGTAAGTGCTCAAGGAGCAGAATTAATAGCATTGACCCAAGCAGCAAAAATCGGTAAGAACCTGCGGGTAAATATCCATACCGATTCTAAATATGCATTTGGAGTATTTGATGTAACAGGGATGTTATGGAAAGAACAAGGATTTTTTACGTCATCAGGAAAGAAAATAGCTGATGGAGAAAAAATACGTAATCTGCTGGAAGCAGTCCAACTGCCCCAAAGAAATTGCTGCAATACACTGCCCAGCCCATACTAAAGACACTACAGAAATTAGTAGAGGAAATGCGTTAGCTGACGCTGCTGCGAAGGCTGCAGCCCCACAACCTCTCAGAGAAGGTATGGTGGCAGTTCCAAGGATGAACCAAAGTGAGTGGCCAAATTTAAGAGACCCCCCAAACCATGCATGAAAAGGACTGCTCAGTGGAAGAGAACAAAACAATGGGAGTAGTGGGAAGCAAAACAAGATGATGATGCAATATGGACAATTGGAAGAAAACCAATTCTACCCCCAAAATATTTAATTACTATAGCTAGGTGGTTTCACAATAAAGCTCATGGGGGAGCCGAAGCAATAGCTAAACAGGTACAGAAAGTATGGGCCGCTCCAGGAATTTATGCGGCTGCAGAAAGAATAACAAATAGCTGCCCGACCTGCCAGAACTTTTCAAGTAGCAAACCAAGCTCAGAGCTAGGGGGATGACCATGGGCCCACTTCCCTTTCCAAAAGCTACAAACAGATTATGCGGGTATGCCATCTGCCAATGGGTACAAACACTTGTTAGTGATAGCAGATCAGTTATCAGGCTGGGTAGAAGCTTTCCCAACAAGAAAGGCCGATGCAGGAGGGGTAGTAAAAGCCTTACTGAAAGAAACCATACCTAGGTAGAGAGTCCCAGAAGCCATTGATTGAGACAGGGGTGCCCATTTTACGGCAAGCATAATCACTCAGTTATAGAAATCATTAGGCATAAAAAGAAACCTATGCACCCCTTATCACCCACAATCTTCAGGACAAGTAGAGAGAACGAATAGAACCTTAACAGGAAAAATAGCAAGAATATGTAGACGTGCTAGCCTAAAATGGCCAGAAGCATTAAACTTAGCTCTATGGGATGTTTGAAATGCCCCACAGCAACCCATAGGACTAACGCCAGCAGAAATTCTCTTCGGGAGACATTTAGCTGTACTAGGGACTTGTTATTCCAGCTAAGACCAGCCTGTTAGACGGAGGTGAACGACTAAGCCGGTATGTTCTAAGTATGCAAAAAAGGTTTGAAAATCTTTTTTTTAAAAAATATATGCTCGATGATATCAATCCACACCACCTGAAATACAAGTGCCTGATATACAGCCTGGGGATGAAGTTTTAGTTAAAGTATTTTCACAAAAATCCAAGTTAAAGCCTAAATGGAATGGGCCATATACTCTCATATTATGTTCTTATTTTGCTGTTAGAGATGAGCTGTACTTGTATATGTTGAAAAAGAATGTGTATGTGTAAGAACACTTTGTAATCTTATATAAATAGATGGCATTATTGTAGATACAAGTAATCAATGAAATATTTGTATTTGTAACTTTACCCCAAATTATGGGGTGCGACTTTAATTATTTAGCTCCCATTAGATCTTATCAATTGTTACAATCTAATTATACATTGAGCCAAAATTTACTACCTACCCCCATTGGAATGAATCTTACACTAGTCAAGAAACTACTCCAATGTGATGATTTGCGTTGACTGCTAGAACGCACCTGAAACAATGGAGAAAACTCTAATCACCATTCATCATGATGCAGAAGAGAGACACCACATCTTGGAAAGGGTAAAAAGGGACGGAGAACATCATGGCTGGGAAACTCTCCTCGGATGGTCACCAACTGCAACAGGGATTTATAATCACCTGTTGCACCCAGTAGTAGTCGTGTTAAGTTTAACTGTGTTATGCCTATTACTTACGATCATTTTATACAGAAGATTATGGAAAGTGATAGTATGCCTCGAAAGGCTTCAAGAACTCCCTTTAAAGGATTAGCAGGGATGCTTCATAAAAACAAAGGGGGGACTGTTAAAGAATATTGAGCTGAAACTGTCTAGAGATAGCTGCTTAGCACAACTTCTATACAACTTGCTTAGCATGAGGAGCTAGATTTGCTGAAGCCTTAGGCCGCACTTAGATAAAATAATGAACTTTTACTTAGTCCAGTAGGAAAAGAGGCCTCAGAGCTGGTTCCAGCTGGGAAGATAAGGAAGTTACAAGCAGTCTGCATTCCTGCGTCTCACACTCCGAAAGGGAGGATGTCAAGGCTGTGAAATAAGACCGGTGCAGGGCATTAGGACCTTGAGGGACAAAGCCTTAGCTCACTGCTGGGGCAGTGTTAATTGCTATGATTTAGAATCACCTCCTCCTCCTCAGGACCTTGAGAGACAACAGTAAGACCCAACAAGAAACAAAGGGACAACCGTCAGCAGTTGTGCTGACAGTTTACAGTCAGTTACAACAGTAAAGATAAGGGAGAAAAAGAGCCTGCCTAGGAACAAGGATGACACCCAATAAGGAGCAGGAGACCCCAGACCAAAAAATTACTCTTGGTCTGAACTACCGCGTGAGGGGTTGGAAACTTAATTTGAAAAAACTATAACTGCCCAGGATTTGTTTATGTTAGGGTCCCTCTTTGGAGGCACCCAGCTCGAGCTGTAATTATGGCACGCCCGTGATTAAAATTTAATTTGTTTTGATTTGGCTCTGAAATTTTCTGCGGGAACCTAGGGTCGAGCCCTGTTATGGTGGCCGACAAGCCTCATTTCCATAACATGGATCATCCTATTATTTGGACGGAAGGTGCCACTCAGGTTATCCTGACACCAACATCTTTGAGGTACTTGAGACTAATCCTTTGTCTCCGTCTGTAAGTGCTCAAGGAGCAGAATTAATAGCATTGACCCAAGCAGCAAAAATCGGTAAGAACCTGCGGGTAAATATCCATACCGATTCTAAATATGCATTTGGAGTATTTGATGTAACAGGGATGTTATGGAAAGAACAAGGATTTTTTACGTCATCAGGAAAGAAAATAGCTGATGGAGAAAAAATACGTAATCTGCTGGAAGCAGTCCAACTGCCCCAAAGAAATTGCTGCAATACACTGCCCAGCCCATACTAAAGACACTACAGAAATTAGTAGAGGAAATGCGTTAGCTGACGCTGCTGCGAAGGCTGCAGCCCCACAACCTCTCAGAGAAGGTATGGTGGCAGTTCCAAGGATGAACCAAAGTGAGTGGCCAAATTTAAGAGACCCCCCAAACCATGCATGAAAAGGACTGCTCAGTGGAAGAGAACAAAACAATGGGAGTAGTGGGAAGCAAAACAAGATGATGATGGAATATGGACAATTGGAAGAAAACCAATTCTACCCCCAAAATATTTAATTACTATAGCTAGGTGGTTTCACAATAAAGCTCATGGGGGAGCCGAAGCAATAGCTAAACAGGTACAGAAAGTATGGGCCGCTCCAGGAATTTATGCGGCTGCAGAAAGAATAACAAATAGCTGCCCGACCTGCCAGAACTTTTCAAGTAGCAAACCAAGCTCAGAGCTAGGGGGATGACCATGGGCCCACTTCCCTTTCCAAAAGCTACAAACAGATTATGCGGGTATGCCATCTGCCAATGGGTACAAACACTTGTTAGTGATAGCAGATCAGTTATCAGGCTGGGTAGGAGCTTTCCCAACAAGAAAGGCCGATGCAGGAGGGGTAGTAAAAGCCTTACCGAAAGAAACCATACCTAGGTAGAGAGTCCCAGAAGCCACTGATTGAGACAGGGGTGCCCATTTTACGGCAAGCATAATCACTCAGTTATAGAAATCATTAGGCATAAAAAGAAACCTATGCACCCCTTATCACCCACAGTCTTCAGGACAAGTAGAGAGAATGAATAGAACCTTAACAGGAAAAATAGCAAGAATATGTAGACGTGCTAGCCTAAAATGGCCAGAAGCATTAAACTTAGCTCTATGGGATGTTTGAAATGCCCCACAGCAACCCATAGGACTAACGCCAGCAGAAATTCTCTTCGGGAGACATTTAGCTGTACTAGGGACTTGTTATTCCAGCTAAGACCAGCCTGTTAGACGGAGGTGAACGACTAAGCCGGTATGTTCTAAGTATGCAAAACAGGTTTGAAAATCTTTTTTAAAAAATATATATGCTCGATGATATCAATCCACACCACCTGAAATACAGGTGCCTGATATACAGCCTGGGGATGAAGTTTTAGTTAAAGTATTTGCACAAAAATCCAAGTTAAAGCCTAAATGGAATGGGCCATATACTCTCATATTATGTTCTTATTTTGCTGTTAGAGTTGAACTGTACTTGTATATGCTGAGAAAGGATGTGTATGTGTAAGAACACTTTGTAATCTTATATTCATTGATGGCATTGTTGTAGATACAAGTAACCATTCCAATATTTGTATTTGTAACTTTACCAGAATCATGGGATGTGATTTTAAGTATTTAGCTCCTATTACATCTTATCAGTTGTTACAATCTAATTATACATTAATTCAAAATTTACTACCTACCCCCATTGGAATGAATCTCACCCTGGTAAGGAAACTCCTACAACATGAGGACCTGCGTTGACTGCTAGAACGCATCCAAAACAGTGGACAGAAAGCGCTAATCACTGTTCATCATGATGCAGAAGAGAGACACCACGTCTTGGAAAGGGTAAAAAGGGACGGAGAACATCATGGCTGGGAAACTCTCCTCGGATGGTCACCAACTGCAACAGGGATTTATAATCACCTGTTGCACCCAGTAGTAGTCGTGTTAAGTTTAACTGTGTTATGCCTATTACTTACGATCGTATTATACAGAAGATTATGGAAAGTGATAGTATGCCTCGAAAGGCTTCAAGAACTCCCTTTAAAGGATTAGCAGGGATGCTTCATAAAAACAAAGGGGGGACTGTTAAGGAATAGCAAACTGAAACTGTCTAGAGGTAGCCACTTAGCACAACTTCTATACAACTTGCTTAGCATGAGGAGCTAGATTTGCTGAAGCCTTAGGCCGCACTTAGATAAAATAATGAACTTTTACTTAGTCCAGTAAGAAAAGGGCCTCAGAGCTGGTTCCAGCTGGGAACATAAGGAAGTTACAAGCAGTCTGCATTCCTGCGTCTCACACTCCGAAAGGGAGGACGTCAAGGCTGTGAAATAAGACCGGTGCAGGGCATTAGGACCTTGAGGGACAAAGCCTTAGCTCACTGCTGGGGCAGTGTTAATTGCTATGATTTAGAATCACCTCCTCCTCCTCAGGACCTTGAGAGACAACAGTAAGACCCAACAAGAAACGAAGGTACAACCGTCAGCAGAAACCACAACAGTAAAGATAAGGGAGAAAAAGAGCCTGCCTAGGAACAAGGATGACACCCAATAAGGAGCAGGAGACCCCAGACCAAAAAATTACTCTTGGTCTGAACTACCGCGTGAGGGGTGGGAAACTTAATTTGAAAAAGCTATAATTGCCCAGGGATTTCTATGTTCGGGGTCCCTCTTCGGAGGCACCCAGCTCGAGCTGTAATTACTGCACGTGTGTAATTAAAATTTAATTCTTTAATTTGCTTTGATTTGGCTCTGAACTTTACTTGCGGGAACCTAGGGTCGAGCCCTGTTATGGTGGCTGACAAGCCTCATTTCCATAACAGTGTCAGCACAGCATGAGCTGGCTCTGCAGCCTGTGCTCACCAGCTGGGCACCTGCCTCTGCAGCAGAAGGTGGTTCTGCAGCAGACCTGGGTGTGTTTGAGCAGCTGCGTTGGCATCCGCAGAGAAGGAGATACCCGGAGCTTTGGCACCCCGATGGGGCACAACAGCCCCCGGCAAAGCTCTGGATGCCCAGGGCTAGGCCCTCTCTTCTTGGGACAGGGGGAGAGAGAGAGGTAACGTGTCCAACGCACACGTCTCCCTGCCACAAGGACCAGAGCACACCAGTGCCCCAGTCCGATTCTCCACACGTCTCACCTCTCTGAGGGCTCGGGTCCCAGGACTTGCTCTCCCATGCTGCCGTCTCTTTTGACCCCAGGCAACTTCAGGGGGGAAAGTCTTCTTCGAGAAAGGAGGCGCTTCCCAGCAGGACTCCCTGCAAGCGGGACATGAGAAACCCCTTCAGAAGAGTGTCTTTGTGGCACCGCAGGCAAGAAGTACTTGCAGAGCTGCTCTGTCCTGGTGTGAGACTGTCTGTGGCAGTACTCCCCATTCCCTTGGGGTCACGTTTCCTAGCAGGACTTAGGTCCTTTCTGACAGTGCTCGAAGGAAAGAGCCCTTGGCAATACACGTGAGGGAAGGGAGTGCAGTGGGCAAGTGTCCTTCAGCAGATCAACTGCAAGGTGCAGCACCGGGCTGTCCCAAGCTCCTCTTCCATGGTCAGCCCCTGAAAGGTGACTGCTGGTGGTAAATAGGGCCACAGGAGGGCAATTTCCTATCCCCAGCATCACACTGTCACTTTGGCTGTTGTCCCCTGGCACTAAGGAAGCCTTCAAGCCTCTGTCAGCACTCAGCTCTTACTTTACCCTTTTGCTCCTTCTCCTTAGCCTTCTCTTTGCCCAACTCGTCCTCTTTGGCAGGCTGCAAATATGCCCCCATGGGAGGCAACAGATGATTAAAACCTTCCCTGCAAAGAAAGAAGGTGAAAGAGAATATGAAGCTGGCAGCAACGGCTGACCACCCTGCCACGAGCAGCTAGAGAAGGCCCCAGAGGAGAAACCCCACACTCGGCTTCTCCAGCTGCGCTTTGCTTCTGCTCTCCGCTGAGGGAGAGCTTGCTCTGGGGCAAAACTGCCACCTGCAGCCTCCTGCTGCGGCCTGGCTTCTGCTTTCCGGGGCAGGCAGGAAGAAGGCTGCTCAATGGCAGGAGCCAGCGCTCATCAAGGTCAGAGGGATAATGAGGAAAGGAGCCCCACCTCCTTCAGCAGCAGTGCTTGGCGGTAGCACTCACACACGCTCTCCCAAACTTTAGCCATATCTGGGCAGCAAGAAAAACAGGGGCTCTGCCTGAAGTCAACAAGCTCACCACCATCCCACCCGCTCCAAACCAAGCAGACACACGCAGCACCCACCACCACCACCACCACCATCCCCAAGAGCACCCGCACAGCGGGCGGCTGCAGAGCTGACACCTTAACTGACTTCCAACCAGAAGCCCTCCGCTGGCTCCGCCAGAGCTCTGGAGACAAAAGAAGGACAGAAGAAAGGCTTGCCACAAGGCCTTCCTCCCAGCCAGGAGGCCGAGGCGTCTCCGACGGCAGAGCCTCTTCCCCGCTCTGCGGGCGCCAGCACAACCAGGGCCGAGAAACCAGGGGCCGTGACTGCGCTTCCCAACACGAAGCCAAGCTCAGCAGCAGGAATCACAGGCTCTGGCAAAGCAAACGATCCCGCTCGAACACGGGCCTTTCCAAGAGCCTCTCCAGAGCCCAGCAGCAGCACCAGGACACCTCAGCCTTCTGCCAACAGCACTCCTGTCCTTTCACAGCCTCCTCGCAAAGCCGGACCCTCTCCTGGCAAAAACTGCCCCTCCGTCCCCAGCCCGGCAAGAGCACAGGCCTCTGCCCACGGGCACCTCGCGGGCTCGCGGAGCTCCAGGCCTTACCTGCCTTCCGGAAACGCACAGGCTGCCGAGACAGCGATGGCAGAAGCGGAGCAAGGCAGAAACGGGCCGGTTCCGCGCCGTCGCCCCCAGCTCTGACGAATCCCCTGCGCGCTCAGCAAGGCTTTGGCCCAGCTCAAGCCGGCCGCACCCAACGCCCCACACACCCCGCCTGCCCGCCCCCAACGGAAGTGACGCCTCCCGCCCCTCCCTGCTGCGCGCTCCCCATTGGCTGCGGCGGCGCGTGGCCTGCCGGGGCTGCACAGGCGGGAGGGGAGGGCAGGGGCGGGGCGAGCAGGGCAGGGGCGGGGCGAGGCAGTGGGCGTGCGCGTGCGCAGTGCGGGGCCCCGCGGCAGAGCGCCCCGGGCAGGGCGGGCGAGGGGCGGGGCTGCGCGCATGCGTGGAGGCCGCAGGCGCTGGGGAGGCAGCAGCAGCTGCGCGTGCGCGGCCTGGGGCCTGGGCGAGGCGTGGGGGGGGCTGCTGAGGTGCTGCCGCGGGGGCAGCAGCTGCCCCGGAGAGACCTTCCCGTGTCTCTGCCGGAGAGGATCCCCGAGGGCCTGGGGAGGGAGAGCTGCGCGGCCTGGATGCTTTTTGTGAGACTTCCAAAGCCAAGTGGAAGTGGGCAGTCAAAGCAGGGAGTCCCCTGCATCGCTGATGGGGAGCTCCAGAAGGCAGCTGCTGGAAGCTGCCTGGGACTGCACACGCCGGGTGAGCTGGTGTGAGCACCAGAGGGGTTTGGTCTCTGTGCCCTGCTGCCGAGCTGTGCGCCTGCCTGCACAGCAGCAGGTGGTCCTGCAGGAGAGGGAGGTAGATGCGACTGCAGGCGTTGAAATCCACAAAGCAAGGGGGAGAGAGACAGAGGCACAAGAGGAGGCTCTAATTCCTCGTCAGGAGAAAAACGCAACCGATGGCAGAGTCTCCCCAAACCCTGGCACGCGCTTGGCCCTCCCAAGGAGACGTACCTCCCCGGGCCACGGTGCCCTCAGAGGAGGACCAGCTCCATCATGGAGCACCTCCTTGCAAGAGTGCGACTCCAGCCATTTGCCTGACAATGTCCCCTGCCACGTAGCTCCTGCCTTTTGTTTCTCCAAACATGGCTCATGACAGTTCTCCTCACGGGGGCCCTCTCGTGTCTCCCATGTCTCCTCCCATGTGCCTCCTCCTGTGTCTCCTGCCTGCAGCGTCTCCTGCCCGTTCTTCAGCACGTTGGAACAGAGGCACCATGGGCTCCTCTGACTGCCTGAAGTCCTGCTGCGCAATGGGCTCTTGTCATCTGTGGCAGAGTTGGCTGGAAGGGGCTGAGCCTGGCCCAGGGCAGCTCGTGGTCTCCTTGCACACAGGGCCCCTGCAGAGCCCTGCTCCCAAACCGAGCCATCTGTGCCCAGCACGGCCCTCACTCACACACACACACACACACACACACGCACACGCGCACACACCCGCACTGTGGCTCCCTCCAAGAACTGCCCTTAGACACTCAGTCGGTCCTGTAGTTGGCCCTGGATCCCTGGTTTCCCAGTTGCCTCACGCACAAACCACACACACACACACACACACACACACACACACACACACACACATTCAGCAAGGCCCTGCCCATGGGGGCCCCCTCCAGCCCCCAGGATCCCCCCGCGGGGCAGAGCCCGGCAGGGCCCCCACAGGTGGGGACGGAACCAGGCGTGCCGTCACCACGGCCCACCTATGCCATCATCAGTGACCTCAGCAACGCTGTTCCAGAGCCGTTGGGAGACCGTTGGTGGGAGAAGGGCCAGGAGGGTGCTCTCCGTTCCTGCCCGCCATGAGCCAGCTGGAGCGGCTGTGGATGAGGAGGAAGGCGGCGCTGCGCATCAGGAGGAAGGTGGGCCCGACCGTTTGGGACCGCCGCGCCGCCCTCCTGCCGAGTGCCGCAGCCGCCCCGGAGCCCGTGGAGGTGGAGCGCGCAGAGGAGGAGGAGGAGCCCATGCAGGTGGAGCCTGTGGAGGGGCAGCCCACCCCGCAGCCCCTGGACCTGCCCCAGGGGCCAAAGAGGAGGAGGAGGCGCTAGCCCGGCAGAAGGCCCCCGCTGCCCACAAGCCAGGGCACGGCCCCCCAGCAAGACCAGGCTGGGGCTGGCACTCAGCCCGGGGCAGCCGAGCCCAAGGCGCCGGGCTTGGAGGCTGAGGAGCGCCGGGCTGCGCGGCACCTCCTGGCCCGCCCCTGACTGCCGGGCACCAACATCTGCCCGGCAGAGGCAGGGCCCACCACGGGGCCACCTCCCTGCCAGGACTCCCCTCCACCTCCGCTGCAGGACGGAGACAGCACCACCCTGCCACGGCTCTCTTCAGCCCAGTAGATAGTTAGGAATATTATTATTTCAGGATTAGGAAGATAAGTAGTATGAAGATCGTTAGTGTAGGTATAGTTCTTGTAGTCTTAGTGGGTTCTTAGGCAGTTACTTAGAGAATTCTTTGAGCAGTTGGGGGGGGGGTCTTAGTTCATAGGTATTTGGCTAAGTGTAGGATAGAGTTCTTGTTTTTAGTTCCCCTTGGGTCAATTATTTCTTAGAGGCATCCTAAGTAGCATTAGTCATAGTTATTGGTTAGAGCTATTTGGTACCAGTAGGAGCATTAGTCCTAGTTGTTAGTTATAGTTCTTCTTAGTCAGACTTAGGGCATAGTTCTTCTTCCTGTAGGACAGTTCATGTTAGAGTGTAGTATGAGGCTGGGCAGCTCAGAGCTGGTGACAGTAATCTGAGTGTGCAGTTAGCTCGACTCAGTTACCGTATTGTTAGGGCAGCTGGAGGAGGCAAGAGTGCTTCTGTGTGCAGCTGCTTGTAGGACTGGGCCCCCCAAACCACCCTCTTGCCCTCTGCGGAAAAGCAGCTGGACTCTGGCATCTCCTGCACAGGGACGTGAGGTTAGAGAGTTTCACCAAAGAGGCCTCTAACGCCAGGATTTAGGAACAGGGGAAGGTCCCTTGCAAAGTGCCTGCGGCCACGAGGCTGTGGTTCATTTCTGCCTTCCTACAAAACCTGCTGAGGAGCCTTGGGGAAGCGCAAACAACAGGAACTTGACTCCCTGTCTCTCCTGAAACCTTGCATCTCCATCTTCGGCAGTCAACAGCACAGACAGAAAGGACTCTTCCCCCTTCGCTGCTCCAGCACCTCCTCACAGGGCTTCCATTTTGCCTATCTGCACAGCACTTGCTGAGGATGTCTGCACCGCACACTCGGGCTTTCCTCTTCTCTTCAAGACTGGTGGCAACACGGTGGGAGCTGATGAGGCGGCAGCTGTCCCAGCCCAGCAGGCAAGACTGGGCGTCCTGGCGAGCAGAGCCCCGATCCCAGCGGGCTGCCCTGGTGCGTCCCAGCAGTCGGCAATCGCCGGGGGTGTCCACGGCCTGAGGCACCCCACTGCAGGGCTGCGTGGGACCGGAGTGCTGAGAAAGGAGACGGCCCTGCAGAAACTCTCCCCTCTGGTAGGGCAGTGGGAAAAGGAGTGACAAAGAAGTCAAGCAAGGGAATTGTAAGGCATAAATGACTCCCAGCTGCATAAGAAGATGATTCAGCTGGTGATTGCTTTAAGCTGCTACCTTCAAGGGGAACAAGGGGGAGAGCTATGAAAGAGTAATACCATCCCACCTGGTGTGGACCCTGCGCTGGACAGCTGGACTGACCCCAAGACCCCACGCGGTGAGAAGGGGATGCCTGCACTGCGATTTCTCCGTGACTGATGGGGCATCAAGGGATCGGGATCCCGAAGACAGCCACTTGGTTGCAAACCTGAAGCGTGTGCAGAATAATATGTTAGTGTTTGGCTCTAGCTCTGGCTTTAGCTCTAGACCAGCCTGTTAGACGGAGATGAACGACTAACCCAGTATGTTCTAAGTATGCAAAAAAGGTTTGAAAATCTTTTTTAAAAAAATACATGCTCGATGATATCAATCCACACCACCTGAAATACAAGTGCCTGATATACAGCCTGGGGATGAAGTTTTAGTTAAAGTATTTTCACAAAAATCCAAGTTAAAACCTAAAAAGGGGACGCCCTTAGCCAAAACTTTGGAAAACTGGAATAAGATTGATGGTACCAAAAATTAGAAAAGAACCCAACAAAACAGTTGGTCCAACTGTGTCAGGAGGATTGCCCATTCCTGACAAAGGAGGGAAACCCAGCGGAACGGTGGCCACCGCAAGGGACTTGTGATCAGCAGGAACTAACTGTCTTGTGAAATCGTCTGGAAGGCAGGTTTCCAAGTCAAATGGATTACCGGTATGTTTGGGAGAACTGGGCATGGGCGCAGGAGCACTTGAGCCAGGAGGGAGGGAGGAAAGAAACCTGCCGAAGGTAACACTCGTGTTAGCAGATACTAGGACCCCGGACTGTGCTCCAAAAGTTTCTGCTCCACCTTATATGCCTGATGATCTCTCTGTCATTACTTCCCCTCCTCCTCCTCCTTCTCCCTCTACTCCACCGGCTGCCGGACTCTGTGCTATGATCTCCAACGTGCTGACTAACCCTGCCGCTTTACAGCCAGGGGAAAGGGAGGGGCCAGTCCCCCTCCTCCTGTGCTGCAGGTATTTACTAATCGACCCCGGGACCCTGGCGATCTCGCCTGATGGGGGGGGGGTAAAATGCAGAGATTAAGAAAAGATGCAGAACCATGTGTCCAGTTCTTTTCTAATATATGTACCGGGCACAACCCGCTCTGGAGTGATACCCAAATTCTTCTGAGGGAATTCTTTCAACCAAATGAAGGGGATAAGATAATTAAAGATGCGGAAGTAGCACAGCAAGCCAGGGGAAATAGAAACCTCTGGCTAGCAAATGATCCAAACTGGGATTGTAATAATGCAGGAGATAGAGCTGTGTGTCAAACAGGACTTTGAAATGTAGCAGAAGCAATTAGAGCATGCAGAGTTAGGAGTAAGTTGGACTAAAGTACGAGAATGCAGACAGTGATTAGATGAACACCCCCACGACTTTTGGGGACTTCTGCGGTAAGCCCTGCTAAAATATGGAGGGATGACCCCACAAAACTTCAATGATGCTCTCGCAATTAGTGTTTTTATAGATCAAGCAGCCCCTGATACACAAAAGTCTTTTAAAGAGCATATGCCAGGCTGGCAAGGGGAGGGGGCACGGCAGAACCAGGGGAGATAGATGGAATCAAAGTGAACGTGCTGTACAATCAAGAGTTAATGATGTTTGTCATTATTGCGGGGAACAAGGGCACTGGCAGCAGGAATGCCCAGCGAGGCCCTGTGTACTTGGGAATAGAGGGGCCAGCATGAGAAAAACAAACACTAAGAATGAGACCAGGCAATTCCCAGTCAGTCCACAATGACAGGAGAGAGGAGGCTCAGAAAATACTGTGGAAATTGGGGTAAATATATGGGATACAGATTTTTGAATTTTGAGGGGCAGGTAATGGCAAATAGAGAAGGTTTAGAAGTTCCCTTTCTAGTGGATACTGGAGCCACCCTTTCCCTTTCAAATTTGGAGCCTAAAGGATGCAAGTCATCAGATAAAATAGTGACGCAAGGAGTAATGGGAAAAGGCGAACGAATGTTATCTAAGCCCTTATTGCTCACTTTTGGAGGTAAAAGAGTGTGGGGATGTTTTATAATTTCCACAGACTCGCCCTCTTGCCTCTTAGGGAGAGATCTCCTGCAAGCCTCGGATACTCACATCTGTTTACAGCCGGCAGGGATAAAATTCATAATTATGGGCTCATGTGTTCTGGCTAAGACACCAGAAGCAGAGTCGACTAATCTGCAAATTCCAACGAGTTTAGAATCAGTTCCTAAAAAGTTATGGAGCTCTTCAGGAATGGATGCTGGACTACTGAAATCAGCTAGTCCAGTCTCGATAAAAACAAAGGGGGGATTGCCTCCCACAGTTAAGCAATACCCTATCCCAAAGGAAGCAGAGAAGAGCATCCAAAAACAGCCTTTTTTAGTATGCCCATAGCTGAGGACAGCCAAGATCTCTTTGCTTTCACTGGGAAGGGACGACAATTAACTTGGATGAGGCTGCCGCAGGGATTTACTGGGTCTCCAACTATCTTTTTCGCATATACTCAAAAATGATCTCTCAGATAGCAAACTTCCAGGACATTCAGTGTTAATACAATATGTGGATGATTTGCTATTAGCAAGTAAAGATTATGAGACATGTTTAAAAGACACTATTTCTCTATGTAATGCTCTTGCAGAAAAAGGGCATCGAGCATCTCTGTCTAAACTTCAGCTGTCTCAAGAAGAGGTAAAATAGTTGGGTTTTATTTTAAAGGAAGGACACAGGTTAATTGATCCAGAATGAGTAAAGACAATTCTTAATATGCCTCGTCCTGTAACAAAAAAGCAACTTAGGGGATTTTTAGGAGCTGCAGGATTTTGCTGACCATGGATTCCTGGGTTAGGAGAATTTACTAAGCCTTTAGTGCAGGTAAGAAAAGAAAAAAAAAAAAGAGGAGATAGAGCCTTTGGCCTGGGGTCCAGAAAGGGAGAAAGCTTTTACATCTGTAAAAAAGGTGTTGGTTTCAGCCCCTGCTCTAAGGTTACCAGATTATAGCAAACCATTTGAATTATTTGTCCATGAATGACAGGGAGTAGCAAGTGGGGTACTCACCCAAAAACTAGGTCCTCACCGTAGACCAGTGGCCTATTTACTCCACACAGCTAGACGTGGTAGCTAAAGGCACTCCAGGATGCATCAGAGCAATAGCAGCTACTGCAGCTCTTATTGAAAAAAACAGGACCTGTAGTTTTGGGTCACTCATTGACTGTGTATGTGCCACATGAAGTAGAACTGTTAATGAAATAATACGCAACTCAAGCACTATCCCCACAGAGAGCTCACCGCTATGAACTGCTAATATTGCATGCAGATAATGTGACTTTAAAGAGATGCAATATCTTAAATCCAGCAACGCTACTGCCTCTACCTGAGGATGGAGAGCCGCATCATTCCTGTGAACAGGTGGTCGTCAGCTCAAGCAAGCCCCGGCAGGACCTTAAAGACGAACCTTTGGGAAACCCGGACTTAGTTCTGTCTACAGACGGATCATCCTATTATTTGGACGGAAGGCGCCACTCAGGTTATCCTGACACCAACATCTTTGAGGTACTTGAGACTAATCCTTTGTCTCCATCTGTAAGTGCTCAAGGAGCAGAATTAATAGCATTGACCCAAGCAGCAAAAATCGGAAAGAACCTGCGGGTAAATATCCATACCGATTCTAAATATGCATTTGGAGTATTTGATGTAACAGGGATGTTATGGAAAGAACAAGGATTTTTTACGTCATCAGGAAAGAAAATAGCTGATGGAGAAAAAATACGTAATCTGCTGGAAGCAGTCCAACTGCCCCAAATTGCTGCAATACACTGCCCAGCCCATACTAAGGACACTACAGAAATTAGTAGAGGAAATGCGTTAGCTGACGCCGCTGCGAAGGCTGCAGCCCGACAACCTCTCAGAGAAGTATGGTGGCAGTTCCAAGGATGAACCAAAGTGAGTGGCCAAATTTAAGAGACCCCAAAACCATGTATGAAAAGGACTGCTCAGTGGAAGAGAACAAAACAATGGGAGTAGTGGGAAGCAAAACAAGATGATGATGCAATATGGACAATTGGAAGAAAACCAATTCTACCCCCAAAATATTTAATTACTATAGCTAGGTGGTTTCACGATACAGCTCATGGGGGAGCCGAGGCAATAGCTAAACAGGTACAGAAAGTATGGGCCGCTCCAGGAATTTATGCGGCTGCAGAAAGAATAACAAATAGCTGCCCGACCTGCCAGAACTTTTCAAGTAGCAAACCAAGCTCAGAGCTAGGGGGATGACCATGGGCCCACTTCCCTTTCCAAAAGCTACAAACAGATTATGCGGGTATGCCATCTGCCAATGGGTACAAACACTTGTTAGTGATAGCAGATCAGTTATCAGGCTGGGTAGAAGCTTTCCCAACAAGAAAGGCCGATGCAGGAGGGGTAGTAAAAGCCTTACTGAAAGAAACCATACCTAGGTAGAGAGTCCCAGAAGCCATTGATTGAGACAGGGGTGCCCATTTTACGGCAAGCATAATCACTCAGTTATAGAAATCATTAGGCATAAAAAGAAACCTATGCACCCCTTATCACCCACAATCTTCAGGACAAGTAGAGAGAACGAATAGAACCTTAACAGGAAAAATAGCAAGAATATGTAGACGTGCTAGCCTAAAATGGCCAGAAGCATTAAACTTAGCTCTATGGGATGTTTGAAATGCCCCACAGCAACCCATAGGACTAACGCCAGCAGAAATTCTCTTCGGGAGACATTTAGCTGTACTAGGGACTTGTTATTCCAGCTAAGACCAGCCTGTTAGACGGAGGTGAACGACTAAGCCGGTATGTTCTAAGTATGCAAAAAAGGTTTGAAAATCTTTTTTTAAAAAAATATATGCTCGATGATATCAATCCACACCACCTGAAATACAAGTGCCTGATATACAGCCTGGGGATGAAGTTTTAGTTAAAGTATTTTCACAAAAATCCAAGTTAAAGCCTAAATGGAATGGGCCATATACTCTCATATTATGTTCTTATTTTGCTGTTAGAGATGAGCTGTACTTGTATATGTTGAAAAAGAATGTGTATGTGTAAGAACACTTTGTAATCTTATATAAATAGATGGCATTATTGTAGATACAAGTAATCAATGAAATATTTGTATTTGTAACTTTACCCCAAATTATGGGGTGCGACTTTAATTATTTAGCTCCCATTAGATCTTATCAATTGTTACAATCTAATTATACATTGAGCCAAAATTTACTACCTACCCCCATTGGAATGAATCTTACACTAGTCAAGAAACTACTCCAATGTGATGATTTGCGTTGACTGCTAGAACGCACCTGAAACAATGGAGAAAACTCTAATCACCATTCATCATGATGCAGAAGAGAGACACCACATCTTGGAAAGGGTAAAAAGGGACGGAGAACATCATGGCTGGGAAACTCTCCTCGGATGGTCACCAACTGCAACAGGGATTTATAATCACCTGTTGCACCCAGTAGTAGTCGTGTTAAGTTTAACTGTGTTATGCCTATTACTTACGATCATATTATACAGAAGATTATGGAAAGTGATAGTATGCCTCGAAAGGCTTCAAGAACTCCCTTTAAAGGATTAGCAGGGATGCTTCATAAAAACAAAGGGGGGACTGTTAAAGAATATTGAGCTGAAACTGTCTAGAGATAGCTGCTTAGCACAACTTCTATACAACTTGCTTAGCATGAGGAGCTAGATTTGCTGAAGCCTTAGGCCGCACTTAGATAAAATAATGAACTTTTACTTAGTCCAGTAGGAAAAGAGGCCTCAGAGCTGGTTCCAGCTGGGAAGATAAGGAAGTTACAAGCAGTCTGCATTCCTGCGTCTCACACTCCGAAAGGGAGGATGTCAAGGCTGTGAAATAAGACCGGTGCAGGGCATTAGGACCTTGAGGGACAAAGCCTTAGCTCACTGCTGGGGCAGTGTTAATTGCTATGATTTAGAATCACCTCCTCCTCCTCAGGACCTTGAGAGACAACAGTAAGACCCAACAAGAAACAAAGGGACAACCGTCAGCAGTTGTGCTGACAGTTTACAGTCAGTTACAACAGTAAAGATAAGGGAGAAAAAGAGCCTGCCTAGGAACAAGGATGACACCCAATAAGGAGCAGGAGACCCCAGACCAAAAAATTACTCTTGGTCTGAACTACCGCGTGAGGGGTTGGAAACTTAATTTGAAAAAACTATAACTGCCCAGGATTTGTTTATGTTAGGGTCCCTCTTTGGAGGCACCCAGCTCGAGCTGTAATTATGGCACGCCCGTGATTAAAATTTAATTTGTTTTGATTTGGCTCTGAAATTTTCTGCGGGAACCTAGGGTCGAGCCCTGTTATGGTGGCCGACAAGCCTCATTTCCATAACATGGATCATCCTATTATTTGGACGGAAGGTGCCACTCAGGTTATCCTGACACCAACATCTTTGAGGTACTTGAGACTAATCCTTTGTCTCCGTCTGTAAGTGCTCAAGGAGCAGAATTAATAGCATTGACCCAAGCAGCAAAAATCGGTAAGAACCTGCGGGTAAATATCCATACCGATTCTAAATATGCATTTGGAGTATTTGATGTAACAGGGATGTTATGGAAAGAACAAGGATTTTTTACGTCATCAGGAAAGAAAATAGCTGATGGAGAAAAAATACGTAATCTGCTGGAAGCAGTCCAACTGCCCCAAAGAAATTGCTGCAATACACTGCCCAGCCCATACTAAAGACACTACAGAAATTAGTAGAGGAAATGCGTTAGCTGACGCTGCTGCGAAGGCTGCAGCCCCACAACCTCTCAGAGAAGGTATGGTGGCAGTTCCAAGGATGAACCAAAGTGAGTGGCCAAATTTAAGAGACCCCCCAAACCATGCATGAAAAGGACTGCTCAGTGGAAGAGAACAAAACAATGGGAGTAGTGGGAAGCAAAACAAGATGATGATGGAATATGGACAATTGGAAGAAAACCAATTCTACCCCCAAAATATTTAATTACTATAGCTAGGTGGTTTCACAATAAAGCTCATGGGGGAGCCGAAGCAATAGCTAAACAGGTACAGAAAGTATGGGCCGCTCCAGGAATTTATGCGGCTGCAGAAAGAATAACAAATAGCTGCCCGACCTGCCAGAACTTTTCAAGTAGCAAACCAAGCTCAGAGCTAGGGGGATGACCATGGGCCCACTTCCCTTTCCAAAAGCTACAAACAGATTATGCGGGTATGCCATCTGCCAATGGGTACAAACACTTGTTAGTGATAGCAGATCAGTTATCAGGCTGGGTAGAAGCTTTCCCAACAAGAAAGGCCGATGCAGGAGGGGTAGTAAAAGCCTTACCGAAAGAAACCATACCTAGGTAGAGAGTCCCAGAAGCCACTGATTGAGACAGGGGTGCCCATTTTACGGCAAGCATAATCACTCAGTTATAGAAATCATTAGGCATAAAAAGAAACCTATGCACCCCTTATCACCCACAGTCTTCAGGACAAGTAGAGAGAATGAATAGAACCTTAACAGGAAAAATAGCAAGAATATGTAGACGTGCTAGCCTAAAATGGCCAGAAGCATTAAACTTAGCTCTATGGGATGTTTGAAATGCCCCACAGCAACCCATAGGACTAACGCCAGCAGAAATTCTCTTCGGGAGACATTTAGCTGTACTAGGGACTTGTTATTCCAGCTAAGACCAGCCTGTTAGACGGAGGTGAACGACTAAGCCGGTATGTTCTAAGTATGCAAAACAGGTTTGAAAATCTTTTTTAAAAAATATATATGCTCGATGATATCAATCCACACCACCTGAAATACAGGTGCCTGATATACAGCCTGGGGATGAAGTTTTAGTTAAAGTATTTGCACAAAAATCCAAGTTAAAGCCTAAATGGAATGGGCCATATACTCTCATATTATGTTCTTATTTTGCTGTTAGAGTTGAACTGTACTTGTATATGCTGAGAAAGGATGTGTATGTGTAAGAACACTTTGTAATCTTATATTCATAGATGGCATTGTTGTAGATACAAGTAACCATTCCAATATTTGTATTTGTAACTTTACCAGAATCATGGGATGTGATTTTAAGTATTTAGCTCCTATTACATCTTATCAGTTGTTACAATCTAATTATACATTAATTCAAAATTTACTACCTACCCCCATTGGAATGAATCTCACCCTGGTAAGGAAACTCCTACAACATGAGGACCTGCGTTGACTGCTAGAACGCATCCAAAACAGTGGACAGAAAGCGCTAATCACTGTTCATCATGATGCAGAAGAGAGACACCACGTCTTGGAAAGGATAAAAAGGGACGGAGAACATCATGGCTGGGAAACTCTCCTCGGATGGTCACCAACTGCAACAGGGATTTATAATCACCTGTTGCACCCAGTAGTAGTCGTGTTAAGTTTAACTGTGTTATGCCTATTACTTACGATCGTATTATACAGAAGATTATGGAAAGTGATAGTATGCCTCGAAAGGCTTCAAGAACTCCCTTTAAAGGATTAGCAGGGATGCTTCATAAAAACAAAGGGGGGACTGTTAAGGAATAGCAAACTGAAACTGTCTAGAGGTAGCCACTTAGCACAACTTCTATACAACTTGCTTAGCATGAGGAGCTAGATTTGCTGAAGCCTTAGGCCGCACTTAGATAAAATAATGAACTTTTACTTAGTCCAGTAAGAAAAGGGCCTCAGAGCTGGTTCCAGCTGGGAACATAAGGAAGTTACAAGCAGTCTGCATTCCTGCGTCTCACACTCCGAAAGGGAGGACGTCAAGGCTGTGAAATAAGACCGGTGCAGGGCATTAGGACCTTGAGGGACAAAGCCTTAGCTCACTGCTGGGGCAGTGTTAATTGCTATGATTTAGAATCACCTCCTCCTCCTCAGGACCTTGAGAGACAACAGTAAGACCCAACAAGAAACGAAGGTACAACCGTCAGCAGAAACCACAACAGTAAAGATAAGGGAGAAAAAGAGCCTGCCTAGGAACAAGGATGACACCCAATAAGGAGCAGGAGACCCCAGACCAAAAAATTACTCTTGGTCTGAACTACCGCGTGAGGGGTGGGAAACTTAATTTGAAAAAGCTATAATTGCCCAGGGATTTCTATGTTCGGGGTCCCTCTTCGGAGGCACCCAGCTCGAGCTGTAATTACTGCACGTGTGTAATTAAAATTTAATTCTTTAATTTGCTTTGATTTGGCTCTGAACTTTACTTGCGGGAACCTAGGGTCGAGCCCTGTTATGGTGGCTGACAAGCCTCATTTCCATAACAGTGTCAGCACAGCATGAGCTGGCTCTGCAGCCTGTGCTCACCAGCTGGGCACCTGCCTCTGCAGCAGAAGGTGGTTCTGCAGCAGACCTGGGTGTGTTTGAGCAGCTGCGTTGGCATCCGCAGAGAAGGAGATACCCGGAGCTTTGGCACCCCGATGGGGCACAACAGCCCCCGGCAAAGCTCTGGATGCCCAGGGCTAGGCCCTCTCTTCTTGGGACAGGGGGAGAGAGAGAGGTAACGTGTCCAACGCACACGTCTCCCTGCCACAAGGACCAGAGCACACCAGTGCCCCAGTCCGATTCTCCACACGTCTCACCTCTCTGAGGGCTCGGGTCCCAGGACTTGCTCTCCCATGCTGCCGTCTCTTTTGACCCCAGGCAACTTCAGGGGGGAAAGTCTTCTTCGAGAAAGGAGGCGCTTCCCAGCAGGACTCCCTGCAAGCGGGACATGAGAAACCCCTTCAGAAGAGTGTCTTTGTGGCACCGCAGGCAAGAAGTACTTGCAGAGCTGCTCTGTCCTGGTGTGAGACTGTCTGTGGCAGTACTCCCCATTCCCTTGGGGTCACGTTTCCTAGCAGGACTTAGGTCCTTTCTGACAGTGCTCGAAGGAAAGAGCCCTTGGCAATACACGTGAGGGAAGGGAGTGCAGTGGGCAAGTGTCCTTCAGCAGATCAACTGCAAGGTGCAGCACCGGGCTGTCCCAAGCTCCTCTTCCATGGTCAGCCCCTGAAAGGTGACTGCTGGTGGTAAATAGGGCCACAGGAGGGCAATTTCCTATCCCCGGCATCACACTGTCACTTTGGCTGTTGTCCCCTGGCACTAAGGAAGCCTTCAAGCCTCTGTCAGCACTCAGCTCTTACTTTACCCTTTTGCTCCTTCTCCTTAGCCTTCTCTTTGCCCAACTCGTCCTCTTTGGCAGGCTGCAAATATGCCCCCATGGGAGGCAACAGATGATTAAAACCTTCCCTGCAAAGAAAGAAGGTGAAAGAGAATATGAAGCTGGCAGCAACGGCTGACCACCCTGCCACGAGCAGCTAGAGAAGGCCCCAGAGGAGAAACCCCACACTCGGCTTCTCCAGCTGCGCTTTGCTTCTGCTCTCCGCTGAGGGAGAGCTTGCTCTGGGGCAAAACTGCCACCTGCAGCCTCCTGCTGCGGCCTGGCTTCTGCTTTCCGGGGCAGGCAGGAAGAAGGCTGCTCAATGGCAGCATGCAAGCAGGAGCCAGCGCTCATCAAGGTCAGAGGGATAATGAGGAAAGGAGCCCCACCTCCTTCAGCAGCAGTGCTTGGCGGTAGCACTCACACACGCTCTCCCAAACTTTAGCCATATCTGGGCAGCAAGAAAAACAGGGGCTCTGCCTGAAGTCAACAAGCTCACCACCATCCCACCCGCTCCAAACCAAGCAGACACACGCAGCACCCACCACCACCACCACCACCATCCCCAAGAGCACCCGCACAGCGGGCGGCTGCAGAGCTGACACCTTAACTGACTTCCAACCAGAAGCCCTCCGCTGGCTCCGCCAGAGCTCTGGAGACAAAAGAAGGACAGAAGAAAGGCTTGCCACAAGGCCTTCCTCCCAGCCAGGAGGCCGAGGCGTCTCCGACGGCAGAGCCTCTTCCCCGCTCTGCGGGCACCAGCACAACCAGGGCCGAGAAACCAGGGGCCGTGACTGCGCTTCCCAACACGAAGCCAAGCTCAGCAGCAGGAATCACAGGCTCTGGCAAAGCAAACGATCCCGCTCGAACACGGGCCTTTCCAAGAGCCTCTCCAGAGCCCAGCAGCAGCACCAGGACACCTCAGCCTTCTGCCAACAGCACTCCTGTCCTTTCACAGCCTCCTCGCAAAGCCGGACCCTCTCCTGGCAAAAACTGCCCCTCCGTCCCCAGCCCGGCAAGAGCACAGGCCTCTGCCCACGGGCACCTCGCGGGCTCGCGGAGCTCCAGGCCTTACCTGCCTTCCGGAAACGCACAGGCTGCCGAGACAGCGATGGCAGAAGCGGAGCAAGGCAGAAACGGGCCGGTTCCGCGCCGTCGCCCCCAGCTCTGACGAATCCCCTGCGCGCTCAGCAAGGCTTTGGCCCAGCTCAAGCCGGCCGCACCCAATGCCCCACACACCCCGCCTGCCCGCCCCCAACGGAAGTGACGCCTCCCGCCCCTCCCTGCTGCGCGCTCCCCATTGGCTGCAGCGGCGCGTGGCCTGCCGGGGCTGCACAGGCGGGAGGGGAGGGCAGGGGAGGGCAGGGCAGGGGAGGGGCGAGCAGGGCAGGGGCGGGGCGAGGCAGTGGGCGTGCGCGTGCGCAGTGCGGGGCCCCGCGGCAGAGCGCCCCGGGCAGGGCGGGCGAGGGGCGGGGCTGCGCGCATGCGCGGAGGCCGCAGGCGCTGGGGAGGCAGCAGCAGCTGCGCGTGCGCGGCCTGGGGCCTGGGCGAGGCGTGGGGGGGGCTGCTGAGGTGCTGCCGCGGGGGCAGCAGCTGCCCCGGAGAGACCTTCCCGTGTCTCTGCCGGAGAGGATCCCCGAGGGCCTGGGGAGGGAGAGCTGCGCGGCCTGGATGCTTTTTGTGAGACTTCCAAAGCCAAGTGGAAGTGGGCAGTCAAAGCAGGGAGTCCCCTGCATCGCTGATGGGGAGCTCCAGAAGGCAGCTGCTGGAAGCTGCCTGGGACTGCACACGCCGGGTGAGCTGGTGTGAGCACCAGAGGGGTTTGGTCTCTGTGCCCTGCTGCCGAGCTGTGCGCCTGCCTGCGCAGCAGCAGGTGGTCCTGCAGGAGAGGGAGGTAGATGCGACTGCAGGCGTTGAAATCCACAAAGCAAGGGGGAGAGAGACAGAGGCACAAGAGGAGGCTCTAATTCCTCGTCAGGAGAAAAACGCAACCGATGGCAGAGTCTCCCCAAACCCTGGCACGCGCTTGGCCCTCCCAAGGAGACGTACCTCCCCGGGCCACGGTGCCCTCAGAGGAGGACCAGCTCCATCATGGAGCACCTCCTTGCAAGAGTGCGACTCCAGCCATTTGCCTGACAATGTCCCCTGCCACGTAGCTCCTGCCTTTTGTTTCTCCAAACATGGCTCATGACAGTTCTCCTCACGGGGGCCCTCTCGTGTCTCCCATGTCTCCTCCCATGTGCCTCCTCCTGTGTCTCCTGCCTGCAGCGTCTCCTGCCCGTTCTTCAGCACGTTGGAACAGAGGCACCATGGGCTCCTCTGACTGCCTGAAGTCCTGCTGCGCAATGGGCTCTTGTCATCTGTGGCAGAGTTGGCTGGAAGGGGCTGAGCCTGGCCCAGGGCAGCTCGTGGTCTCCTTGCACACAGGGCCCCTGCAGAGCCCTGCTCCCAAACCGAGCCATCTGTGCCCAGCACGGCCCTCACTCACACACACACACACACACACACGCACACGCGCACACACCCGCACTGTGGCTCCCTCCAAGAACTGCCCTTAGACACTCAGTCGGTCCTGTAGTTGGCCCTGGATCCCTGGTTTCCCAGTTGCCTCACGCACAAACCACACACACACACACACACACATTCAGCAAGGCCCTGCCCATGGGGGCCCCCTCCAGCCCCCAGGATCCCCCCGCGGGGCAGAGCCCGGCAGGGCCCCCACAGGAGGGGACGAAACCAGGCGTGCCGTCACCACGGCCCACCTATGCCATCATCAGTGACCTCAGCAACGCTGTTCCAGAGCCGTTGGGAGACCGTTGGTGGGAGAAGGGCCAGGAGGGTGCTCTCCGTTCCTGCCCGCCATGAGCCAGCTGGAGCGGCTGTGGATGAGGAGGAAGGCGGCGCTGCGCATCAGGAGGAAGGTGGGCCCGACCGTTTGGGACCGCCGCGCCGCCCTCCTGCCGAGTGCCGCAGCCGCCCCGGAGCCCGTGGAGGTGGAGCGCGCGGAGGAGGAGGAGGAGCCCATGCAGGTGGAGCCTGTGGAGGGGCAGCCCACCCCGCAGCCCCTGGACCTGCCCCAGGGGCCAAAGAGGAGGAGGAGGCGCTAGCCCGGCAGAAGGCCCCCGCTGCCCACAAGCCAGGGCACGGCCCCCCAGCAAGACCAGGCTGGGGCTGGCACTCAGCCCGGGGCAGCCGAGCCCAAGGCGCCGGGCTTGGAGGCTGAGGAGCGCCGGGCTGCGCGGCACCTCCTGGCCCGCCCCTGACTGCCGGGCACCAACATCTGCCCGGCAGAGGCAGGGCCCACCACGGGGCCACCTCCCTGCCAGGACTCCCCTCCACCTCCGCTGCAGGACGGAGACAGCACCACCCTGCCACGGCTCTCTTCAGCCCAGTAGATAGTTAGGAATATTATTATTTCAGGATTAGGAAGATAAGTAGTATGAAGATCGTTAGTGTAGGTATAGTTCTTGTAGTCTTAGTGGGTTCTTAGGCAGTTACTTAGAGAATTCTTTGAGCAGTTGGGGGGGGGGTCTTAGTTCATAGGTATTTGGCTAAGTGTAGGATAGAGTTCTTGTTTTTAGTTCCCCTTGGGTCAATTATTTCTTAGAGGCATCCTAAGTAGCATTAGTCATAGTTATTGGTTAGAGCTATTTGGTACCAGTAGGAGCATTAGTCCTAGTTGTTAGTTATAGTTCTTCTTAGTCAGACTTAGGGCATAGTTCTTCTTCCTGTAGGACAGTTCATGTTAGAGTGTAGTATGAGGCTGGGCAGCTCAGAGCTGGTGACAGTAATCTGAGTGTGCAGTTAGCTCGACTCAGTTACCGTATTGTTAGGGCAGCTGGAGGAGGCAAGAGTGCTTCTGTGTGCAGCTGCTTGTAGGACTGGGCCCCCCAAACCACCCTCTTGCCCTCTGCGGAAAAGCAGCTGGACTCTGGCATCTCCTGCACAGGGACGTGAGGTTAGAGAGTTTCACCAAAGAGGCCTCTAACGCCAGGATTTAGGAACAGGGGAAGGTCCCTTGCAAAGTGCCTGCGGCCACGAGGCTGTGGTTCATTTCTGCCTTCCTACAAAACCTGCTGAGGAGCCTTGGGGAAGCGCAAACAACAGGAACTTGACTCCCTGTCTCTCCTGAAACCTTGCATCTCCATCTTCGGCAGTCAACAGCACAGACAGAAAGGACTCTTCCCCCTTCGCTGCTCCAGCACCTCCTCACAGGGCTTCCATTTTGCCTATCTGCACAGCACTTGCTGAGGATGTCTGCACCGCACACTCGGGCTTTCCTCTTCTCTTCAAGACTGGTGGCAACACGGTGGGAGCTGATGAGGCGGCAGCTGTCCCAGCCCAGCAGGCAAGACTGGGCGTCCTGGCGAGCAGAGCCCCGATCCCAGCGGGCTGCCCTGGTGCGTCCCAGCAGTCGGCAATCGCCGGGGGTGTCCACGGCCTGAGGCACCCCACTGCAGGGCTGCGTGGGACCGGAGTGCTGAGAAAGGAGACGGCCCTGCAGAAACTCTCCCCTCTGGTAGGGCAGTGGGAAAAGGAGTGACAAAGAAGTCAAGCAAGGGAATTGTAAGGCATAAATGACTCCCAGCTGCATAAGAAGATGATTCAGCTGGTGATTGCTTTAAGCTGCTACCTTCAAGGGGAACAAGGGGGAGAGCTATGAAAGAGTAATACCATCCCACCTGGTGTGGACCCTGCGCTGGACAGCTGGACTGACCCCAAGACCCCACGCGGTGAGAAGGGGATGCCTGCACTGCGATTTCTCCGTGACTGATGGGGCATCAAGGGATCGGGATCCCGAAGACAGCCACTTGGTTGCAAACCTGAAGCGTGTGCAGAATAATATGTTAGTGTTTGGCTCTAGCTCTGGCTTTAGCTCTAGACCAGCCTGTTAGACGGAGATGAACGACTAACCCAGTATGTTCTAAGTATGCAAAAAAGGTTTGAAAATCTTTTTTAAAAAAATACATGCTCGATGATATCAATCCACACCACCTGAAATACAAGTGCCTGATATACAGCCTGGGGATGAAGTTTTAGTTAAAGTATTTTCACAAAAATCCAAGTTAAAACCTAAAAAGGGGACGCCCTTAGCCAAAACTTTGGAAAACTGGAATAAGATTGATGGTACCAAAAATTAGAAAAGAACCCAACAAAACAGTTGGTCCAACTGTGTCAGGAGGATTGCCCATTCCTGACAAAGGAGGGAAACCCAGCGGAACGGTGGCCACCGCAAGGGACTTGTGATCAGCAGGAACTAACTGTCTTGTGAAATCGTCTGGAAGGCAGGTTTCCAAGTCAAATGGATTACCGGTATGTTTGGGAGAACTGGGCATGGGCGCAGGAGCACTTGAGCCAGGAGGGAGGGAGGAAAGAAACCTGCCGAAGGTAACACTCGTGTTAGCAGATACTAGGACCCCGGACTGTGCTCCAAAAGTTTCTGCTCCACCTTATATGCCTGATGATCTCTCTGTCATTACTTCCCCTCCTCCTCCTCCTTCTCCCTCTACTCCACCGGCTGCCGGACTCTGTGCTATGATCTCCAACGTGCTGACTAACCCTGCCGCTTTACAGCCAGGGGAAAGGGAGGGGCCAGTCCCCCTCCTCCTGTGCTGCAGGTATTTACTAATCGACCCCGGGACCCTGGCGATCTCGCCTGATGGGGGGGGGGGGGTAAAATGCAGAGATTAAGAAAAGATGCAGAACCATGTGTCCAGTTCTTTTCTAATATATGCACCGGGCACAACCCGCTCTGGAGTGATACCCAAATTCTTCTGAGGGAATTCTTTCAACCAAATGAAGGGGATAAGATAATTAAAGATGCGGAAGTAGCACAGCAAGCCAGGGGAAATAGAAACCTCTGGCTAGCAAATGATCCAAACTGGGATTGTAATAATGCAGGAGATAGAGCTGTGTGTCAAACAGGACTTTGAAATGTAGCAGAAGCAATTAGAGCATGCAGAGTTAGGAGTAAGTTGGACTAAAGTACGAGAATGCAGACAGTGATTAGATGAACACCCCCACGACTTTTGGGGACTTCTGCGGTAAGCCCTGCTAAAATATGGAGGGATGACCCCACAAAACTTCAATGATGCTCTCGCAATTAGTGTTTTTATAGATCAAGCAGCCCCTGATACACAAAAGTCTTTTAAAGAGCATATGCCAGGCTGGCAAGGGGAGGGGGCACGGCAGAACCAGGGGAGATAGATGGAATCAAAGTGAACGTGCTGTACAATCAAGAGTTAATGATGTTTGTCATTATTGCGGGGAACAAGGGCACTGGCAGCAGGAATGCCCAGCGAGGCCCTGTGTACTTGGGAATAGAGGGGCCAGCATGAGAAAAACAAACACTAAGAATGAGACCAGGCAATTCCCAGTCAGTCCACAATGACAGGAGAGAGGAGGCTCAGAAAATACTGTGGAAATTGGGGTAAATATATGGGATACAGATTTTTGAATTTTGAGGGGCAGGTAATGGCAAATAGAGAAGGTTTAGAAGTTCCCTTTCTAGTGGATACTGGAGCCACCCTTTCCCTTTCAAATTTGGAGCCTAAAGGATGCAAGTCATCAGATAAAATAGTGACGCAAGGAGTAATGGGAAAAGGCGAACGAATGTTATCTAAGCCCTTATTGCTCACTTTTGGAGGTAAAAGAGTGTGGGGATGTTTTATAATTTCCACAGACTCGCCCTCTTGCCTCTTAGGGAGAGATCTCCTGCAAGCCTCGGATACTCACATCTGTTTACAGCCGGCAGGGATAAAATTCATAATTATGGGCTCATGTGTTCTGGCTAAGACACCAGAAGCAGAGTCGACTAATCTGCAAATTCCAACGAGTTTAGAATCAGTTCCTAAAAAGTTATGGAGCTCTTCAGGAATGGATGCTGGACTACTGAAATCAGCTAGTCCAGTCTCGATAAAAACAAAGGGGGGATTGCCTCCCACAGTTAAGCAATACCCTATCCCAAAGGAAGCAGAGAAGAGCATCCAAAAACAGCCTTTTTTAGTATGCCCATAGCTGAGGACAGCCAAGATCTCTTTGCTTTCACTGGGAAGGGACGACAATTAACTTGGATGAGGCTGCCGCAGGGATTTACTGGGTCTCCAACTATCTTTTTCGCATATACTCAAAAATGATCTCTCAGATAGCAAACTTCCAGGACATTCAGTGTTAATACAATATGTGGATGATTTGCTATTAGCAAGTAAAGATTATGAGACATGTTTAAAAGACACTATTTCTCTATGTAATGCTCTTGCAGAAAAAGGGCATCGAGCATCTCTGTCTAAACTTCAGCTGTCTCAAGAAGAGGTAAAATAGTTGGGTTTTATTTTAAAGGAAGGACACAGGTTAATTGATCCAGAATGAGTAAAGACAATTCTTAATATGCCTCGTCCTGTAACAAAAAAGCAACTTAGGGGATTTTTAGGAGCTGCAGGATTTTGCTGACCATGGATTCCTGGGTTAGGAGAATTTACTAAGCCTTTAGTGCAGGTAAGAAAAGAAAAAAAAAAAAAGAGGAGATAGAGCCTTTGGCCTGGGGTCCAGAAAGGGAGAAAGCTTTTACATCTGTAAAAAAGGTGTTGGTTTCAGCCCCTGCTCTAAGGTTACCAGATTATAGCAAACCATTTGAATTATTTGTCCATGAATGACAGGGAGTAGCAAGTGGGGTACTCACCCAAAAACTAGGTCCTCACCGTAGACCAGTGGCCTATTTACTCCACACAGCTAGACGTGGTAGCTAAAGGCACTCCAGGATGCATCAGAGCAATAGCAGCTACTGCAGCTCTTATTGAAAAAAACAGGACCTGTAGTTTTGGGTCACTCATTGACTGTGTATGTGCCACATGAAGTAGAACTGTTAATGAAATAATACGCAACTCAAGCACTATCCCCACAGAGAGCTCACCGCTATGAACTGCTAATATTGCATGCAGATAATGTGACTTTAAAGAGATGCAATATCTTAAATCCAGCAACGCTACTGCCTCTACCTGAGGATGGAGAGCCGCATCATTCCTGTGAACAGGTGGTCGTCAGCTCAAGCAAGCCCCGGCAGGACCTTAAAGACGAACCTTTGGGAAACCCGGACTTAGTTCTGTCTACAGACGGATCATCCTATTATTTGGACGGAAGGCGCCACTCAGGTTATCCTGACACCAACATCTTTGAGGTACTTGAGACTAATCCTTTGTCTCCATCTGTAAGTGCTCAAGGAGCAGAATTAATAGCATTGACCCAAGCAGCAAAAATCGGAAAGAACCTGCGGGTAAATATCCATACCGATTCTAAATATGCATTTGGAGTATTTGATGTAACAGGGATGTTATGGAAAGAACAAGGATTTTTTACGTCATCAGGAAAGAAAATAGCTGATGGAGAAAAAATACGTAATCTGCTGGAAGCAGTCCAACTGCCCCAAATTGCTGCAATACACTGCCCAGCCCATACTAAGGACACTACAGAAATTAGTAGAGGAAATGCGTTAGCTGACGCCGCTGCGAAGGCTGCAGCCCGACAACCTCTCAGAGAAGTATGGTGGCAGTTCCAAGGATGAACCAAAGTGAGTGGCCAAATTTAAGAGACCCCAAAACCATGTATGAAAAGGACTGCTCAGTGGAAGAGAACAAAACAATGGGAGTAGTGGGAAGCAAAACAAGATGATGATGCAATATGGACAATTGGAAGAAAACCAATTCTACCCCCAAAATATTTAATTACTATAGCTAGGTGGTTTCACGATACAGCTCATGGGGGAGCCGAGGCAATAGCTAAACAGGTACAGAAAGTATGGGCCGCTCCAGGAATTTATGCGGCTGCAGAAAGAATAACAAATAGCTGCCCGACCTGCCAGAACTTTTCAAGTAGCAAACCAAGCTCAGAGCTAGGGGGATGACCATGGGCCCACTTCCCTTTCCAAAAGCTACAAACAGATTATGCGGGTATGCCATCTGCCAATGGGTACAAACACTTGTTAGTGATAGCAGATCAGTTATCAGGCTGGGTAGAAGCTTTCCCAACAAGAAAGGCCGATGCAGGAGGGGTAGTAAAAGCCTTACTGAAAGAAACCATACCTAGGTAGAGAGTCCCAGAAGCCATTGATTGAGACAGGGGTGCCCATTTTACGGCAAGCATAATCACTCAGTTATAGAAATCATTAGGCATAAAAAGAAACCTATGCACCCCTTATCACCCACAATCTTCAGGACAAGTAGAGAGAACGAATAGAACCTTAACAGGAAAAATAGCAAGAATATGTAGACGTGCTAGCCTAAAATGGCCAGAAGCATTAAACTTAGCTCTATGGGATGTTTGAAATGCCCCACAGCAACCCATAGGACTAACGCCAGCAGAAATTCTCTTCGGGAGACATTTAGCTGTACTAGGGACTTGTTATTCCAGCTAAGACCAGCCTGTTAGACGGAGGTGAACGACTAAGCCGGTATGTTCTAAGTATGCAAAAAAGGTTTGAAAATCTTTTTTTTTAAAAATATATGCTCGATGATATCAATCCACACCACCTGAAATACAAGTGCCTGATATACAGCCTGGGGATGAAGTTTTAGTTAAAGTATTTTCACAAAAATCCAAGTTAAAGCCTAAATGGAATGGGCCATATACTCTCATATTATGTTCTTATTTTGCTGTTAGAGATGAGCTGTACTTGTATATGTTGAAAAAGAATGTGTATGTGTAAGAACACTTTGTAATCTTATATAAATAGATGGCATTATTGTAGATACAAGTAATCAATGAAATATTTGTATTTGTAACTTTACCCCAAATTATGGGGTGCGACTTTAATTATTTAGCTCCCATTAGATCTTATCAATTGTTACAATCTAATTATACATTGAGCCAAAATTTACTACCTACCCCCATTGGAATGAATCTTACACTAGTCAAGAAACTACTCCAATGTGATGATTTGCGTTGACTGCTAGAACGCACCTGAAACAATGGAGAAAACTCTAATCACCATTCATCATGATGCAGAAGAGAGACACCACATCTTGGAAAGGGTAAAAAGGGACGGAGAACATCATGGCTGGGAAACTCTCCTCGGATGGTCACCAACTGCAACAGGGATTTATAATCACCTGTTGCACCCAGTAGTAGTCGTGTTAAGTTTAACTGTGTTATGCCTATTACTTACGATCATATTATACAGAAGATTATGGAAAGTGATAGTATGCCTCGAAAGGCTTCAAGAACTCCCTTTAAAGGATTAGCAGGGATGCTTCATAAAAACAAAGGGGGGACTGTTAAAGAATATTGAGCTGAAACTGTCTAGAGATAGCTGCTTAGCACAACTTCTATACAACTTGCTTAGCATGAGGAGCTAGATTTGCTGAAGCCTTAGGCCGCACTTAGATAAAATAATGAACTTTTACTTAGTCCAGTAGGAAAAGAGGCCTCAGAGCTGGTTCCAGCTGGGAAGATAAGGAAGTTACAAGCAGTCTGCATTCCTGCGTCTCACACTCCGAAAGGGAGGATGTCAAGGCTGTGAAATAAGACCGGTGCAGGGCATTAGGACCTTGAGGGACAAAGCCTTAGCTCACTGCTGGGGCAGTGTTAATTGCTATGATTTAGAATCACCTCCTCCTCCTCAGGACCTTGAGAGACAACAGTAAGACCCAACAAGAAACAAAGGGACAACCGTCAGCAGTTGTGCTGACAGTTTACAGTCAGTTACAACAGTAAAGATAAGGGAGAAAAAGAGCCTGCCTAGGAACAAGGATGACACCCAATAAGGAGCAGGAGACCCCAGACCAAAAAATTACTCTTGGTCTGAACTACCGCGTGAGGGGTTGGAAACTTAATTTGAAAAAACTATAACTGCCCAGGATTTGTTTATGTTAGGGTCCCTCTTTGGAGGCACCCAGCTCGAGCTGTAATTATGGCACGCCCGTGATTAAAATTTAATTTGTTTTGATTTGGCTCTGAAATTTTCTGCGGGAACCTAGGGTCGAGCCCTGTTATGGTGGCCGACAAGCCTCATTTCCATAACATGGATCATCCTATTATTTGGACGGAAGGTGCCACTCAGGTTATCCTGACACCAACATCTTTGAGGTACTTGAGACTAATCCTTTGTCTCCGTCTGTAAGTGCTCAAGGAGCAGAATTAATAGCATTGACCCAAGCAGCAAAAATCGGTAAGAACCTGCGGGTAAATATCCATACCGATTCTAAATATGCATTTGGAGTATTTGATGTAACAGGGATGTTATGGAAAGAACAAGGATTTTTTACGTCATCAGGAAAGAAAATAGCTGATGGAGAAAAAATACGTAATCTGCTGGAAGCAGTCCAACTGCCCCAAAGAAATTGCTGCAATACACTGCCCAGCCCATACTAAAGACACTACAGAAATTAGTAGAGGAAATGCGTTAGCTGACGCTGCTGCGAAGGCTGCAGCCCCACAACCTCTCAGAGAAGGTATGGTGGCAGTTCCAAGGATGAACCAAAGTGAGTGGCCAAATTTAAGAGACCCCCCAAACCATGCATGAAAAGGACTGCTCAGTGGAAGAGAACAAAACAATGGGAGTAGTGGGAAGCAAAACAAGATGATGATGCAATATGGACAATTGGAAGAAAACCAATTCTACCCCCAAAATATTTAATTACTATAGCTAGGTGGTTTCACAATAAAGCTCATGGGGGAGCCGAAGCAATAGCTAAACAGGTACAGAAAGTATGGGCCGCTCCAGGAATTTATGCGGCTGCAGAAAGAATAACAAATAGCTGCCCGACCTGCCAGAACTTTTCAAGTAGCAAACCAAGCTCAGAGCTAGGGGGATGACCATGGGCCCACTTCCCTTTCCAAAAGCTACAAACAGATTATGCGGGTATGCCATCTGCCAATGGGTACAAACACTTGTTAGTGATAGCAGATCAGTTATCAGGCTGGGTAGGAGCTTTCCCAACAAGAAAGGCCGATGCAGGAGGGGTAGTAAAAGCCTTACCGAAAGAAACCATACCTAGGTAGAGAGTCCCAGAAGCCACTGATTGAGACAGGGGTGCCCATTTTACGGCAAGCATAATCACTCAGTTATAGAAATCATTAGGCATAAAAAGAAACCTATGCACCCCTTATCACCCACAGTCTTCAGGACAAGTAGAGAGAATGAATAGAACCTTAACAGGAAAAATAGCAAGAATATGTAGACGTGCTAGCCTAAAATGGCCAGAAGCATTAAACTTAGCTCTATGGGATGTTTGAAATGCCCCACAGCAACCCATAGGACTAACGCCAGCAGAAATTCTCTTCGGGAGACATTTAGCTGTACTAGGGACTTGTTATTCCAGCTAAGACCAGCCTGTTAGACGGAGGTGAACGACTAAGCCGGTATGTTCTAAGTATGCAAAACAGGTTTGAAAATCTTTTTTAAAAAATATATATGCTCGATGATATCAATCCACACCACCTGAAATACAGGTGCCTGATATACAGCCTGGGGATGAAGTTTTAGTTAAAGTATTTGCACAAAAATCCAAGTTAAAGCCTAAATGGAATGGGCCATATACTCTCATATTATGTTCTTATTTTGCTGTTAGAGTTGAACTGTACTTGTATATGCTGAGAAAGGATGTGTATGTGTAAGAACACTTTGTAATCTTATATTCATAGATGGCATTGTTGTAGATACAAGTAACCATTCCAATATTTGTATTTGTAACTTTACCAGAATCATGGGATGTGATTTTAAGTATTTAGCTCCTATTACATCTTATCAGTTGTTACAATCTAATTATACATTAATTCAAAATTTACTACCTACCCCCATTGGAATGAATCTCACCCTGGTAAGGAAACTCCTACAACATGAGGACCTGCGTTGACTGCTAGAACGCATCCAAAACAGTGGACAGAAAGCGCTAATCACTGTTCATCATGATGCAGAAGAGAGACACCACGTCTTGGAAAGGGTAAAAAGGGACGGAGAACATCATGGCTGGGAAACTCTCCTCGGATGGTCACCAACTGCAACAGGGATTTATAATCACCTGTTGCACCCAGTAGTAGTCGTGTTAAGTTTAACTGTGTTATGCCTATTACTTACGATCGTATTATACAGAAGATTATGGAAAGTGATAGTATGCCTCGAAAGGCTTCAAGAACTCCCTTTAAAGGATTAGCAGGGATGCTTCATAAAAACAAAGGGGGGACTGTTAAGGAATAGCAAACTGAAACTGTCTAGAGGTAGCCACTTAGCACAACTTCTATACAACTTGCTTAGCATGAGGAGCTAGATTTGCTGAAGCCTTAGGCCGCACTTAGATAAAATAATGAACTTTTACTTAGTCCAGTAAGAAAAGGGCCTCAGAGCTGGTTCCAGCTGGGAACATAAGGAAGTTACAAGCAGTCTGCATTCCTGCGTCTCACACTCCGAAAGGGAGGACGTCAAGGCTGTGAAATAAGACCGGTGCAGGGCATTAGGACCTTGAGGGACAAAGCCTTAGCTCACTGCTGGGGCAGTGTTAATTGCTATGATTTAGAATCACCTCCTCCTCCTCAGGACCTTGAGAGACAACAGTAAGACCCAACAAGAAACGAAGGTACAACCGTCAGCAGAAACCACAACAGTAAAGATAAGGGAGAAAAAGAGCCTGCCTAGGAACAAGGATGACACCCAATAAGGAGCAGGAGACCCCAGACCAAAAAATTACTCTTGGTCTGAACTACCGCGTGAGGGGTGGGAAACTTAATTTGAAAAAGCTATAATTGCCCAGGGATTTCTATGTTCGGGGTCCCTCTTCGGAGGCACCCAGCTCGAGCTGTAATTACTGCACGTGTGTAATTAAAATTTAATTCTTTAATTTGCTTTGATTTGGCTCTGAACTTTACTTGCGGGAACCTAGGGTCGAGCCCTGTTATGGTGGCTGACAAGCCTCATTTCCATAACAGTGTCAGCACAGCATGAGCTGGCTCTGCAGCCTGTGCTCACCAGCTGGGCACCTGCCTCTGCAGCAGAAGGTGGTTCTGCAGCAGACCTGGGTGTGTTTGAGCAGCTGCGTTGGCATCCGCAGAGAAGGAGATACCCGGAGCTTTGGCACCCCGATGGGGCACAACAGCCCCCGGCAAAGCTCTGGATGCCCAGGGCTAGGCCCTCTCTTCTTGGGACAGGGGGAGAGAGAGAGGTAACGTGTCCAACGCACACGTCTCCCTGCCACAAGGACCAGAGCACACCAGTGCCCCAGTCCGATTCTCCACACGTCTCACCTCTCTGAGGGCTCGGGTCCCAGGACTTGCTCTCCCATGCTGCCGTCTCTTTTGACCCCAGGCAACTTCAGGGGGGAAAGTCTTCTTCGAGAAAGGAGGCGCTTCCCAGCAGGACTCCCTGCAAGCGGGACATGAGAAACCCCTTCAGAAGAGTGTCTTTGTGGCACCGCAGGCAAGAAGTACTTGCAGAGCTGCTCTGTCCTGGTGTGAGACTGTCTGTGGCAGTACTCCCCATTCCCTTGGGGTCACGTTTCCTAGCAGGACTTAGGTCCTTTCTGACAGTGCTCGAAGGAAAGAGCCCTTGGCAATACACGTGAGGGAAGGGAGTGCAGTGGGCAAGTGTCCTTCAGCAGATCAACTGCAAGGTGCAGCACCGGGCTGTCCCAAGCTCCTCTTCCATGGTCAGCCCCTGAAAGGTGACTGCTGGTGGTAAATAGGGCCACAGGAGGGCAATTTCCTATCCCCGGCATCACACTGTCACTTTGGCTGTTGTCCCCTGGCACTAAGGAAGCCTTCAAGCCTCTGTCAGCACTCAGCTCTTACTTTACCCTTTTGCTCCTTCTCCTTAGCCTTCTCTTTGCCCAACTCGTCCTCTTTGGCAGGCTGCAAATATGCCCCCATGGGAGGCAACAGATGATTAAAACCTTCCCTGCAAGGAAAGAAGGTGAAAGAGAATATGAAGCTGGCAGCAACGGCTGACCACCCTGCCACGAGCAGCTAGAGAAGGCCCCAGAGGAGAAACCCCACACTCGGCTTCTCCAGCTGCGCTTTGCTTCTGCTCTCCGCTGAGGGAGAGCTTGCTCTGGGGCAAAACTGCCACCTGCAGCCTCCTGCTGCGGCCTGGCTTCTGCTTTCCGGGGCAGGCAGGAAGAAGGCTGCTCAATGGCAGCATGCAAGCAGGAGCCAGCGCTCATCAAGGTCAGAGGGATAATGAGGAAAGGAGCCCCACCTCCTTCAGCAGCAGTGCTTGGCGGTAGCACTCACACACGCTCTCCCAAACTTTAGCCATATCTGGGCAGCAAGAAAAACAGGGGCTCTGCCTGAAGTCAACAAGCTCACCACCATCCCACCCGCTCCAAACCAAGCAGACACACGCAGCACCCACCACCACCACCACCACCATCCCCAAGAGCACCCGCACAGCGGGCGGCTGCAGAGCTGACACCTTAACTGACTTCCAACCAGAAGCCCTCCGCTGGCTCCGCCAGAGCTCTGGAGACAAAAGAAGGACAGAAGAAAGGCTTGCCACAAGGCCTTCCTCCCAGCCAGGAGGCCGAGGCGTCTCCGACGGCAGAGCCTCTTCCCCGCTCTGCGGGCGCCAGCACAACCAGGGCCGAGAAACCAGGGGCCGTGACTGCGCTTCCCAACACGAAGCCAAGCTCAGCAGCAGGAATCACAGGCTCTGGCAAAGCAAACGATCCCGCTCGAACACGGGCCTTTCCAAGAGCCTCTCCAGAGCCCAGCAGCAGCACCAGGACACCTCAGCCTTCTGCCAACAGCACTCCTGTCCTTTCACAGCCTCCTCGCAAAGCCGGACCCTCTCCTGGCAAAAACTGCCCCTCCGTCCCCAGCCCGGCAAGAGCACAGGCCTCTGCCCACGGGCACCTCGCGGGCTCGCGGAGCTCCAGGCCTTACCTGCCTTCCGGAAACGCACAGGCTGCCGAGACAGCGATGGCAGAAGCGGAGCAAGGCAGAAACGGGCCGGTTCCGCGCCGTCGCCCCCAGCTCTGACGAATCCCCTGCGCGCTCAGCAAGGCTTTGGCCCAGCTCAAGCCGGCCGCACCCAACGCCCCACACACCCCGCCTGCCCGCCCCCAACGGAAGTGACGCCTCCCGCCCCTCCCTGCTGCGCGCTCCCCATTGGCTGCGGCGGCGCGTGGCCTGCCGGGGCTGCACAGGCGGGAGGGGAGGGCAGGGGAGGGGCGAGCAGGGCAGGGGCGGGGCGAGGCAGTGGGCGTGCGCGTGCGCAGTGCGGGGCCCCGCGGCAGAGCGCCCCGGGCAGGGCGGGCGAGGGGCGGGGCTGCGCGCATGCGCGGAGGCCGCAGGCGCTGGGGAGGCAGCAGCAGCTGCGCGTGCGCGGCCTGGGGCCTGGGCGAGGCGTGGGGGGGGCTGCTGAGGTGCTGCCGCGGGGGCAGCAGCTGCCCCGGAGAGACCTTCCCGTGTCTCTGCCGGAGAGGATCCCCGAGGGCCTGGGGAGGGAGAGCTGCGCGGCCTGGATGCTTTTTGTGAGACTTCCAAAGCCAAGTGGAAGTGGGCAGTCAAAGCAGGGAGTCCCCTGCATCGCTGATGGGGAGCTCCAGAAGGCAGCTGCTGGAAGCTGCCTGGGACTGCACACGCCGGGTGAGCTGGTGTGAGCACCAGAGGGGTTTGGTCTCTGTGCCCTGCTGCCGAGCTGTGCGCCTGCCTGCGCAGCAGCAGGTGGTCCTGCAGGAGAGGGAGGTAGATGCGACTGCAGGCGTTGAAATCCACAAAGCAAGGGGGAGAGAGACAGAGGCACAAGAGGAGGCTCTAATTCCTCGTCAGGAGAAAAACGCAACCGATGGCAGAGTCTCCCCAAACCCTGGCACGCGCTTGGCCCTCCCAAGGAGACGTACCTCCCCGGGCCACGGTGCCCTCAGAGGAGGACCAGCTCCATCATGGAGCACCTCCTTGCAAGAGTGCGACTCCAGCCATTTGCCTGACAATGTCCCCTGCCACGTAGCTCCTGCCTTTTGTTTCTCCAAACATGGCTCATGACAGTTCTCCTCACGGGGGCCCTCTCGTGTCTCCCATGTCTCCTCCCATGTGCCTCCTCCTGTGTCTCCTGCCTGCAGCGTCTCCTGCCCGTTCTTCAGCACGTTGGAACAGAGGCACCATGGGCTCCTCTGACTGCCTGAAGTCCTGCTGCACAATGGGCTCTTGTCATCTGTGGCAGAGTTGGCTGGAAGGGGCTGAGCCTGGCCCAGGGCAGCTCGTGGTCTCCTCGCACACAGGGCCCCTGCAGAGCCCTGCTCCCAAACCGAGCCATCTGTGCCCAGCACGGCCCTCACTCACACACACACACACACACACACACACGCACACGCACACGCGCACACACCCGCACTGTGGCTCCCTCCAAGAACTGCCCTTAGACACTCAGTCGGTCCTGTAGTTGGCCCTGGATCCCTGGTTTCCCAGTTGCCTCACGCACAAACCACACACACACACACACACACACACACACACATTCAGCAAGGCCCTGCCCATGGGGGCCCCCTCCAGCCCCCAGGATCCCCCCGCGGGGCAGAGCCCGGCAGGGCCCCCACAGGAGGGGACGAAACCAGGCGTGCCGTCACCACGGCCCACCTATGCCATCATCAGTGACCTCAGCAACGCTGTTCCAGAGCCGTTGGGAGACCGTTGGTGGGAGAAGGGCCAGGAGGGTGCTCTCCGTTCCTGCCCGCCATGAGCCAGCCGGAGCGGCTGTGGATGAGGAGGAAGGCGGCGCTGCGCATCAGGAGGAAGGTGGGCCCGACCGTTTGGGACCGCCGCGCCGCCCTCCTGCCGAGTGCCGCAGCCGCCCCGGAGCCCGTGGAGGTGGAGCGCGCAGAGGAGGAGGAGGAGCCCATGCAGGTGGAGCCTGTGGAGGGGCAGCCCACCCCGCAGCCCCTGGACCTGCCCCAGGGGCCAAAGAGGAGGAGGAGGCGCTAGCCCGGCAGAAGGCCCCCGCTGCCCACAAGCCAGGGCACGGCCCCCCAGCAAGACCAGGCTGGGGCTGGCACTCAGCCCGGGGCAGCCGAGCCCAAGGCGCCGGGCTTGGAGGCTGAGGAGCGCCGGGCTGCGCGGCACCTCCTGGCCCGCCCCTGACTGCCGGGCACCAACATCTGCCCGGCAGAGGCAGGGCCCACCACGGGGCCACCTCCCTGCCAGGACTCCCCTCCACCTCCGCTGCAGGACGGAGACAGCACCACCCTGCCACGGCTCTCTTCAGCCCAGTAGATAGTTAGGAATATTATTATTTCAGGATTAGGAAGATAAGTAGTATGAAGATCGTTAGTGTAGGTATAGTTCTTGTAGTCTTAGTGGGTTCTTAGGCAGTTACTTAGAGAATTCTTTGAGCAGTTGGGGGGGGGTCTTAGTTCATAGGTATTTGGCTAAGTGTAGGATAGAGTTCTTGTTTTTAGTTCCCCTTGGGTCAATTATTTCTTAGAGGCATCCTAAGTAGCATTAGTCATAGTTATTGGTTAGAGCTATTTGGTACCAGTAGGAGCATTAGTCCTAGTTGTTAGTTATAGTTCTTCTTAGTCAGACTTAGGGCATAGTTCTTCTTCCTGTAGGACAGTTCATGTTAGAGTGTAGTATGAGGCTGGGCAGCTCAGAGCTGGTGACAGTAATCTGAGTGTGCAGTTAGCTCGACTCAGTTACCGTATTGTTAGGGCAGCTGGAGGAGGCAAGAGTGCTTCTGTGTGCAGCTGCTTGTAGGACTGGGCCCCCCAAACCACCCTCTTGCCCTCTGCGGAAAAGCAGCTGGACTCTGGCATCTCCTGCACAGGGACGTGAGGTTAGAGAGTTTCACCAAAGAGGCCTCTAACGCCAGGATTTAGGAACAGGGGAAGGTCCCTTGCAAAGTGCCTGCGGCCACGAGGCTGTGGTTCATTTCTGCCTTCCTACAAAACCTGCTGAGGAGCCTTGGGGAAGCGCAAACAACAGGAACTTGACTCCCTGTCTCTCCTGAAACCTTGCATCTCCATCTTCGGCAGTCAACAGCACAGACAGAAAGGACTCTTCCCCCTTCGCTGCTCCAGCACCTCCTCACAGGGCTTCCATTTTGCCTATCTGCACAGCACTTGCTGAGGATGTCTGCACCGCACACTCGGGCTTTCCTCTTCTCTTCAAGACTGGTGGCAACACGGTGGGAGCTGATGAGGCGGCAGCTGTCCCAGCCCAGCAGGCAAGACTGGGCGTCCTGGCGAGCAGAGCCCCGATCCCAGCGGGCTGCCCTGGTGCGTCCCAGCAGTCGGCAATCGCCGGGGGTGTCCACGGCCTGAGGCACCCCACTGCAGGGCTGCGTGGGACCGGAGTGCTGAGAAAGGAGACGGCCCTGCAGAAACTCTCCCCTCTGGTAGGGCAGTGGGAAAAGGAGTGACAAAGAAGTCAAGCAAGGGAATTGTAAGGCATAAATGACTCCCAGCTGCATAAGAAGATGATTCAGCTGGTGATTGCTTTAAGCTGCTACCTTCAAGGGGAACAAGGGGGAGAGCTATGAAAGAGTAATACCATCCCACCTGGTGTGGACCCTGCGCTGGACAGCTGGACTGACCCCAAGACCCCACGCGGTGAGAAGGGGATGCCTGCACTGCGATTTCTCCGTGACTGATGGGGCATCAAGGGATCGGGATCCCGAAGACAGCCACTTGGTTGCAAACCTGAAGCGTGTGCAGAATAATATGTTAGTGTTTGGCTCTAGCTCTGGCTTTAGCTCTAGACCAGCCTGTTAGACGGAGATGAACGACTAACCCAGTATGTTCTAAGTATGCAAAAAAGGTTTGAAAATCTTTTTTAAAAAAATACATGCTCGATGATATCAATCCACACCACCTGAAATACAAGTGCCTGATATACAGCCTGGGGATGAAGTTTTAGTTAAAGTATTTTCACAAAAATCCAAGTTAAAACCTAAAAAGGGGACGCCCTTAGCCAAAACTTTGGAAAACTGGAATAAGATTGATGGTACCAAAAATTAGAAAAGAACCCAACAAAACAGTTGGTCCAACTGTGTCAGGAGGATTGCCCATTCCTGACAAAGGAGGGAAACCCAGCGGAACGGTGGCCACCGCAAGGGACTTGTGATCAGCAGGAACTAACTGTCTTGTGAAATCGTCTGGAAGGCAGGTTTCCAAGTCAAATGGATTACCGGTATGTTTGGGAGAACTGGGCATGGGCGCAGGAGCACTTGAGCCAGGAGGGAGGGAGGAAAGAAACCTGCCGAAGGTAACACTCGTGTTAGCAGATACTAGGACCCCGGACTGTGCTCCAAAAGTTTCTGCTCCACCTTATATGCCTGATGATCTCTCTGTCATTACTTCCCCTCCTCCTCCTCCTTCTCCCTCTACTCCACCGGCTGCCGGACTCTGTGCTATGATCTCCAACGTGCTGACTAACCCTGCCGCTTTACAGCCAGGGGAAAGGGAGGGGCCAGTCCCCCTCCTCCTGTGCTGCAGGTATTTACTAATCGACCCCGGGACCCTGGCGATCTCGCCTGATGGGGGGGGGGGGTAAAATGCAGAGATTAAGAAAAGATGCAGAACCATGTGTCCAGTTCTTTTCTAATATATGCACCGGGCACAACCCGCTCTGGAGTGATACCCAAATTCTTCTGAGGGAATTCTTTCAACCAAATGAAGGGGATAAGATAATTAAAGATGCGGAAGTAGCACAGCAAGCCAGGGGAAATAGAAACCTCTGGCTAGCAAATGATCCAAACTGGGATTGTAATAATGCAGGAGATAGAGCTGTGTGTCAAACAGGACTTTGAAATGTAGCAGAAGCAATTAGAGCATGCAGAGTTAGGAGTAAGTTGGACTAAAGTACGAGAATGCAGACAGTGATTAGATGAACACCCCCACGACTTTTGGGGACTTCTGCGGTAAGCCCTGCTAAAATATGGAGGGATGACCCCACAAAACTTCAATGATGCTCTCGCAATTAGTGTTTTTATAGATCAAGCAGCCCCTGATACACAAAAGTCTTTTAAAGAGCATATGCCAGGCTGGCAAGGGGAGGGGGCACGGCAGAACCAGGGGAGATAGATGGAATCAAAGTGAACGTGCTGTACAATCAAGAGTTAATGATGTTTGTCATTATTGCGGGGAACAAGGGCACTGGCAGCAGGAATGCCCAGCGAGGCCCTGTGTACTTGGGAATAGAGGGGCCAGCATGAGAAAAACAAACACTAAGAATGAGACCAGGCAATTCCCAGTCAGTCCACAATGACAGGAGAGAGGAGGCTCAGAAAATACTGTGGAAATTGGGGTAAATATATGGGATACAGATTTTTGAATTTTGAGGGGCAGGTAATGGCAAATAGAGAAGGTTTAGAAGTTCCCTTTCTAGTGGATACTGGAGCCACCCTTTCCCTTTCAAATTTGGAGCCTAAAGGATGCAAGTCATCAGATAAAATAGTGACGCAAGGAGTAATGGGAAAAGGCGAACGAATGTTATCTAAGCCCTTATTGCTCACTTTTGGAGGTAAAAGAGTGTGGGGATGTTTTATAATTTCCACAGACTCGCCCTCTTGCCTCTTAGGGAGAGATCTCCTGCAAGCCTCGGATACTCACATCTGTTTACAGCCGGCAGGGATAAAATTCATAATTATGGGCTCATGTGTTCTGGCTAAGACACCAGAAGCAGAGTCGACTAATCTGCAAATTCCAACGAGTTTAGAATCAGTTCCTAAAAAGTTATGGAGCTCTTCAGGAATGGATGCTGGACTACTGAAATCAGCTAGTCCAGTCTCGATAAAAACAAAGGGGGGATTGCCTCCCACAGTTAAGCAATACCCTATCCCAAAGGAAGCAGAGAAGAGCATCCAAAAACAGCCTTTTTTAGTATGCCCATAGCTGAGGACAGCCAAGATCTCTTTGCTTTCACTGGGAAGGGACGACAATTAACTTGGATGAGGCTGCCGCAGGGATTTACTGGGTCTCCAACTATCTTTTTCGCATATACTCAAAAATGATCTCTCAGATAGCAAACTTCCAGGACATTCAGTGTTAATACAATATGTGGATGATTTGCTATTAGCAAGTAAAGATTATGAGACATGTTTAAAAGACACTATTTCTCTATGTAATGCTCTTGCAGAAAAAGGGCATCGAGCATCTCTGTCTAAACTTCAGCTGTCTCAAGAAGAGGTAAAATAGTTGGGTTTTATTTTAAAGGAAGGACACAGGTTAATTGATCCAGAATGAGTAAAGACAATTCTTAATATGCCTCGTCCTGTAACAAAAAAGCAACTTAGGGGATTTTTAGGAGCTGCAGGATTTTGCTGAGCATGGATTCCTGGGTTAGGAGAATTTACTAAGCCTTTAGTGCAGGTAAGAAAAGAAAAAAAAAAAAGAGGAGATAGAGCCTTTGGCCTGGGGTCCAGAAAGGGAGAAAGCTTTTACATCTGTAAAAAAGGTGTTGGTTTCAGCCCCTGCTCTAAGGTTACCAGATTATAGCAAACCATTTGAATTATTTGTCCATGAATGACAGGGAGTAGCAAGTGGGGTACTCACCCAAAAACTAGGTCCTCACCGTAGACCAGTGGCCTATTTACTCCACACAGCTAGACGTGGTAGCTAAAGGCACTCCAGGATGCATCAGAGCAATAGCAGCTACTGCAGCTCTTATTGAAAAAAACAGGACCTGTAGTTTTGGGTCACTCATTGACTGTGTATGTGCCACATGAAGTAGAACTGTTAATGAAATAATACGCAACTCAAGCACTATCCCCACAGAGAGCTCACCGCTATGAACTGCTAATATTGCATGCAGATAATGTGACTTTAAAGAGATGCAATATCTTAAATCCAGCAACGCTACTGCCTCTACCTGAGGATGGAGAGCCGCATCATTCCTGTGAACAGGTGGTCGTCAGCTCAAGCAAGCCCCGGCAGGACCTTAAAGACGAACCTTTGGGAAACCCGGACTTAGTTCTGTCTACAGACGGATCATCCTATTATTTGGACGGAAGGCGCCACTCAGGTTATCCTGACACCAACATCTTTGAGGTACTTGAGACTAATCCTTTGTCTCCATCTGTAAGTGCTCAAGGAGCAGAATTAATAGCATTGACCCAAGCAGCAAAAATCGGAAAGAACCTGCGGGTAAATATCCATACCGATTCTAAATATGCATTTGGAGTATTTGATGTAACAGGGATGTTATGGAAAGAACAAGGATTTTTTACGTCATCAGGAAAGAAAATAGCTGATGGAGAAAAAATACGTAATCTGCTGGAAGCAGTCCAACTGCCCCAAATTGCTGCAATACACTGCCCAGCCCATACTAAGGACACTACAGAAATTAGTAGAGGAAATGCGTTAGCTGACGCCGCTGCGAAGGCTGCAGCCCGACAACCTCTCAGAGAAGTATGGTGGCAGTTCCAAGGATGAACCAAAGTGAGTGGCCAAATTTAAGAGACCCCAAAACCATGTATGAAAAGGACTGCTCAGTGGAAGAGAACAAAACAATGGGAGTAGTGGGAAGCAAAACAAGATGATGATGCAATATGGACAATTGGAAGAAAACCAATTCTACCCCCAAAATATTTAATTACTATAGCTAGGTGGTTTCACGATACAGCTCATGGGGGAGCCGAGGCAATAGCTAAACAGGTACAGAAAGTATGGGCCGCTCCAGGAATTTATGCGGCTGCAGAAAGAATAACAAATAGCTGCCCGACCTGCCAGAACTTTTCAAGTAGCAAACCAAGCTCAGAGCTAGGGGGATGACCATGGGCCCACTTCCCTTTCCAAAAGCTACAAACAGATTATGCGGGTATGCCATCTGCCAATGGGTACAAACACTTGTTAGTGATAGCAGATCAGTTATCAGGCTGGGTAGAAGCTTTCCCAACAAGAAAGGCCGATGCAGGAGGGGTAGTAAAAGCCTTACTGAAAGAAACCATACCTAGGTAGAGAGTCCCAGAAGCCATTGATTGAGACAGGGGTGCCCATTTTACGGCAAGCATAATCACTCAGTTATAGAAATCATTAGGCATAAAAAGAAACCTATGCACCCCTTATCACCCACAATCTTCAGGACAAGTAGAGAGAACGAATAGAACCTTAACAGGAAAAATAGCAAGAATATGTAGACGTGCTAGCCTAAAATGGCCAGAAGCATTAAACTTAGCTCTATGGGATGTTTGAAATGCCCCACAGCAACCCATAGGACTAACGCCAGCAGAAATTCTCTTCGGGAGACATTTAGCTGTACTAGGGACTTGTTATTCCAGCTAAGACCAGCCTGTTAGACGGAGGTGAACGACTAAGCCGGTATGTTCTAAGTATGCAAAAAAGGTTTGAAAATCTTTTTTTTTAAAAATATATGCTCGATGATATCAATCCACACCACCTGAAATACAAGTGCCTGATATACAGCCTGGGGATGAAGTTTTAGTTAAAGTATTTTCACAAAAATCCAAGTTAAAGCCTAAATGGAATGGGCCATATACTCTCATATTATGTTCTTATTTTGCTGTTAGAGATGAGCTGTACTTGTATATGTTGAAAAAGAATGTGTATGTGTAAGAACACTTTGTAATCTTATATAAATAGATGGCATTATTGTAGATACAAGTAATCAATGAAATATTTGTATTTGTAACTTTACCCCAAATTATGGGGTGCGACTTTAATTATTTAGCTCCCATTAGATCTTATCAATTGTTACAATCTAATTATACATTGAGCCAAAATTTACTACCTACCCCCATTGGAATGAATCTTACACTAGTCAAGAAACTACTCCAATGTGATGATTTGCGTTGACTGCTAGAACGCACCTGAAACAATGGAGAAAACTCTAATCACCATTCATCATGATGCAGAAGAGAGACACCACATCTTGGAAAGGGTAAAAAGGGACGGAGAACATCATGGCTGGGAAACTCTCCTCGGATGGTCACCAACTGCAACAGGGATTTATAATCACCTGTTGCACCCAGTAGTAGTCGTGTTAAGTTTAACTGTGTTATGCCTATTACTTACGATCATATTATACAGAAGATTATGGAAAGTGATAGTATGCCTCGAAAGGCTTCAAGAACTCCCTTTAAAGGATTAGCAGGGATGCTTCATAAAAACAAAGGGGGGACTGTTAAAGAATATTGAGCTGAAACTGTCTAGAGATAGCTGCTTAGCACAACTTCTATACAACTTGCTTAGCATGAGGAGCTAGATTTGCTGAAGCCTTAGGCCCCACTTAGATAAAATAATGAACTTTTACTTAGTCCAGTAGGAAAAGAGGCCTCAGAGCTGGTTCCAGCTGGGAAGATAAGGAAGTTACAAGCAGTCTGCATTCCTGCGTCTCACACTCCGAAAGGGAGGATGTCAAGGCTGTGAAATAAGACCGGTGCAGGGCATTAGGACCTTGAGGGACAAAGCCTTAGCTCACTGCTGGGGCAGTGTTAATTGCTATGATTTAGAATCACCTCCTCCTCCTCAGGACCTTGAGAGACAACAGTAAGACCCAACAAGAAACAAAGGGACAACCGTCAGCAGTTGTGCTGACAGTTTACAGTCAGTTACAACAGTAAAGATAAGGGAGAAAAAGAGCCTGCCTAGGAACAAGGATGACACCCAATAAGGAGCAGGAGACCCCAGACCAAAAAATTACTCTTGGTCTGAACTACCGCGTGAGGGGTGGGAAACTTAATTTGAAAAAGCTATAATTGCCCAGGGATTTCTATGTTCGGGGTCCCTCTTCGGAGGCACCCAGCTCGAGCTGTAATTACTGCACGTGTGTAATTAAAATTTAATTCTTTAATTTGCTTTGATTTGGCTCTGAACTTTACTTGCGGGAACCTAGGGTCGAGCCCTGTTATGGTGGCTGACAAGCCTCATTTCCATAACAGTGTCAGCACAGCATGAGCTGGCTCTGCAGCCTGTGCTCACCAGCTGGGCACCTGCCTCTGCAGCAGAAGGTGGTTCTGCAGCAGACCTGGGTGTGTTTGAGCAGCTGCGTTGGCATCCGCAGAGAAGGAGATACCCGGAGCTTTGGCACCCCGATGGGGCACAACAGCCCCCGGCAAAGCTCTGGATGCCCAGGGCTAGGCCCTCTCTTCTTGGGACAGGGGGAGAGAGAGAGGTAACGTGTCCAACGCACACGTCTCCCTGCCACAAGGACCAGAGCACACCAGTGCCCCAGTCCGATTCTCCACACGTCTCACCTCTCTGAGGGCTCGGGTCCCAGGACTTGCTCTCCCATGCTGCCGTCTCTTTTGACCCCAGGCAACTTCAGGGGGGAAAGTCTTCTTCGAGAAAGGAGGCGCTTCCCAGCAGGACTCCCTGCAAGCGGGACATGAGAAACCCCTTCAGAAGAGTGTCTTTGTGGCACCGCAGGCAAGAAGTACTTGCAGAGCTGCTCTGTCCTGGTGTGAGACTGTCTGTGGCAGTACTCCCCATTCCCTTGGGGTCACGTTTCCTAGCAGGACTTAGGTCCTTTCTGACAGTGCTCGAAGGAAAGAGCCCTTGGCAATACACGTGAGGGAAGGGAGTGCAGTGGGCAAGTGTCCTTCAGCAGATCAACTGCAAGGTGCAGCACCGGGCTGTCCCAAGCTCCTCTTCCATGGTCAGCCCCTGAAAGGTGACTGCTGGTGGTAAATAGGGCCACAGGAGGGCAATTTCCTATCCCCGGCATCACACTGTCACTTTGGCTGTTGTCCCCTGGCACTAAGGAAGCCTTCAAGCCTCTGTCAGCACTCAGCTCTTACTTTACCCTTTTGCTCCTTCTCCTTAGCCTTCTCTTTGCCCAACTCGTCCTCTTTGGCAGGCTGCAAATATGCCCCCATGGGAGGCAACAGATGATTAAAACCTTCCCTGCAAGGAAAGAAGGTGAAAGAGAATATGAAGCTGGCAGCAACGGCTGACCACCCTGCCACGAGCAGCTAGAGAAGGCCCCAGAGGAGAAACCCCACACTCGGCTTCTCCAGCTGCGCTTTGCTTCTGCTCTCCGCTGAGGGAGAGCTTGCTCTGGGGCAAAACTGCCACCTGCAGCCTCCTGCTGCGGCCTGGCTTCTGCTTTCCGGGGCAGGCAGGAAGAAGGCTGCTCAATGGCAGCATGCAAGCAGGAGCCAGCGCTCATCAAGGTCAGAGGGATAATGAGGAAAGGAGCCCCACCTCCTTCAGCAGCAGTGCTTGGCGGTAGCACTCACACACGCTCTCCCAAACTTTAGCCATATCTGGGCAGCAAGAAAAACAGGGGCTCTGCCTGAAGTCAACAAGCTCACCACCATCCCACCCGCTCCAAACCAAGCAGACACACGCAGCACCCACCACCACCACCACCACCATCCCCAAGAGCACCCGCACAGCGGGCGGCTGCAGAGCTGACACCTTAACTGACTTCCAACCAGAAGCCCTCCGCTGGCTCCGCCAGAGCTCTGGAGACAAAAGAAGGACAAGAAAGGCTTGCCACAAGGCCTTCCTCCCAGCCAGGAGGCCGAGGCGTCTCCGACGGCAGAGCCTCTTC